>NC_056605.1:771027-955070 GCF_018340385.1 Cyprinus carpio
AGTGAGTCACTGAATCATTCAGTAATGAAACGAGTCAATCTTGAGTGAGTCACTGAATCATTCAGTAATAAAACGAGTCAGTCTTGAGCGAGTCACTGAATCATTCAGTAATGAAACGAGTCAGTCTTGAGTGAGTCACTGAATCATTCAGTAATGAAACGAGTCAGTCTTGAGCGAGTCACTGAATCATTCAGTAATGATCGAGTCAATCTTGAGTGAGTCACTGAATCATTCCATTCAGAAATTCCATCAGTTTTTGTTTAGTTTGTTTAGTAGAATTGTGAGAGAACTACAACCTCTATTAAAAAAAAACAAAAACAAAAGAAATCCCAGAATTTATCCAGAATCATGCAGCTTTTTATTACACACACAGTTCTTGATCCAGTCCAGTTTTATGTAGCTGGCTGATTTGTGTTCATGGTGTTCAGCAGCAATTAAATGTTTAGCAAAAAGAGACACAGAATAAACTTGTTTGATATCTAAATGTTTGACTTCATTTTTTTTAAGCACATTGGAATAGAAACTGGGAATCGATGAGCAGAATTGGAATTGATCACATTCAGACGAGACCCAGCTCTAATGTGATCTGGAGCATGTGTGAAATCAGAAAGCACTGTAGGCCTCACCAAGAACCTTCTCAGCATGATGAATGGTACGCTCATTACCTTATCACTCAAAACAACAATTCTTTACTAAAAAAAACACACATTTCTTTATTTTTTAAAACATTTAACTGAAGATTTGATACGTCACAGCAAGTGATAAATACATCTATTCTCTTCCCCTCAGAGGGGAATAACTAATGCAATATCATCTGCAAATGTAATAACTATTTCCCTGAACAAGTATTCCTACAATTATTGTGGACACAGCGTTGTAGAGAACCAAATTTCGTAATTTGTTTATCAGACAATGAACTACAGAAACTCGTTGAATCCTGTTACATAAGAAACCCGGCAACCTCTGTCTAGTCTTTCGACCAGGACTGATGGCTAGATATTATTAAAAGCAGAAGAAAAACCAGCAAAAATAATTTTCACATGATTTTTGGAGCCCTCGAGATTTGTGTGACTGATAACACATTGAAAAGGGTTCAATAAATGCTGTGGTTGTTCCATTATAGCTTTTAACAGTCTTTCACAGCATTTAAACACCAGAGAGGCTGATGCAGTTGGCCGATAATCACGCAGCTCTAATGGTTTGATGACTTTAGGAACAGCTACTACGGTTCAAGTTTTCCTTATAGTCGGCACTGCACGCTGTTCAAGATACTTTTGAAAAAACTGAGTGAAAATTATGGACAATCTGTGTATCATTCCATCATTCATTTTTTGATTTTATATTGAAAGTAGAAAACGGCTCCTTTTTAAAAAAAAATTTCCCCAAAAAACGAAAAATGAGAAACGTTTTTCGTTCATGGTTATAAAAATGAATAAGCAACATAATAACAGTAATCAAACATTCAAGCTGTACATAAACGGCCCTTTCTGCTGATTGGTCAGCCGAAGATCAAACCATGCATCATCAGTTCTTCTGCAGTTTCACGCAGCAGAATAATAGTCCTCCACTGCTGCAGTTGTACGGATTAATAACCCACTTCATTGCAACTACATTTAATCTTCAAAATAAACAAACAAACTAATAAATAGACACAAACAACACATAGCAGAGTTCATAGTCTGGACAGGGCTTTCTTCTGTGTAGACCAGCAGTTCTTAAAGTGATAGGGGTTGGTGAAATAATTGGCTGTAGACTAAAATATTTCCAGACTGTAAAGTCGATTTATTTATCATGATACATAGGCCTACTGTGATTTATTCCAAAGTGACTTATGATACATTTGATGTCAAATAATCTAAATGAAGCCTTTTAAAAGACTGTTTGCTGTGGTTCATGTTTGTGGCTTGCACCTGAAAGATGCTCAAGGAGACAAAAAAACAAACTCTGCAGGACAGCGGCACTCCAGGACCAACGGTGCCTACCCCTGATATATACCCAAGCCAATTTATTATTCTTTCCTTTTTGTCTTAGTATTTAATATATTTATTTTAAAACAAATTAATTAATTCATTTCTTAATTAAACGAACAAGACTTACTGGGGGAGCAGGGTAGGCTATGACAGCTGTCATATCATAGGCTGCCCTGCAAAGAATAGAATTTATATCTACACAGAAGAAAGCCCTGTTGTTTGTTTGATGAAAAAGATTAAATGTAGTTGCAATAATATCCGAGTGTTGAAATATAAAGATTAAATGTGTAGTTCCAAATGGAGGCAAAAAATATCCGTGCAACTGCAGCAGCAGTAAATATTCAAGCTATTTATTCATTTTTCTAACCCTGATGAAAAAGATTAAATGTAGTTGCAATAATATCCGTGCAACTGCAGCAGCAGTAAATATTCAAGCTATTTATTCATTTTTCTAACCCTGAACAAAAAAAGCTGAATTCTCGTTTTTTATTTTTGGAAAAAAATAAATAAAAAAAAAAACATAAAAGGAGCTGTTTTCTAATTTTTCTAATTTCAATATTAAAAAAAAAAAGCACAGAACTAATGATAAAATTATTGACAACAACCTCTAAAATAGAGAAATTATTAGTCGATTTCATGCACTCTCACACACTCCACACACACACACACCACACACACACACACACACACCACCCACACACGTATTTGTCTCTAAGTCAAGATCTCCATTGTTTTATATTCTTGACATCAGCCTCTACAATAGAGAAATTATTAGTCGATCTCATGAAAGTCCCTTCATTTGTATTACTTCAGGAAAAGAACTGATTTGACCTATTTGCTAAGTCAAGATCTCCATTGTTTCCCTCTGTAGTATTCATCCTTGTGTGTTTCTCCATGTGTTTAGTTTTGAGCCGACATCCCAAACGCAAGAAACCTCCTCAACCCCACTTCTTCATTTCATCACAAAAACAAAAAAACAAAACAAGAGAATGACACCTTTTGATTCCTACTGCTCTCACACACACACACACACACACTCACACACTCTCTTTATTTGTGCATTTCATCACAACACACACACTCACACAGACATGACACCTTTCTCACACACACACACACACCCACACCACACACACACCACACACACACACAACACACACACACACACACACAATACCACACACACACAAACACACACACACACACACACCACAAACAGAACACACGCACACACTCACACCACACCCACACACACACTCACAACAACAACATACACACACACACACACACTCAACTACTCTCTCACACACACACACACACACACACACACTCACACTCACAACACACACACACACACACACACACACATCACCTCTCACAGTCACACACACACTCTCTGTCTTACTCACACACACACACACACACACACACACTCTCTCTCTCTTCACACATCACACACCACACACATCACCACAAACACACTCAACACACACACACACACTCCTCTCTCTCTCACACACACACACACACACACACACTCAACCACCAAACAACACACCACACACTCACACACACTTCACCACATACAACACACACACGCACACACATCACACACACACAGCTGCACATCACACACACACCACACACCACACACACACTCTCTCTCTATCACACCTACACACACCACTCACACCACACACACACCACACACACAATCACTCACAACCACACACCACACACACTCACACACCACACACACACCCACACTCTCTCTCTCTCTCACACCACACACACACACCACTCAATCCATCATCATGACACACACACACCACACACACACACACACACACACACACTCACACACTCTCTCTCACACACACACACATTCACACAATGAATCAAACACGGGGGAATGGAAAAGTCAGTTTAGCACTGCTTAAGGAAACATCTTATAGCACTTCAGAAAAGTGGGATCTTAAAAGCTCTCTGTTGAGAAGGGTTTTGAATGAGCTTTCAGAAAGAGTTATGACTCTAGATCGAGTCGTGATGTTTGAGTTAGAGATCCCTGATTTGGGATCAGAAAGACGATCAGCAGCAGTAATACTGATTTGATTTAGTTCTCTGAAGAGATGTTCACATACAGTAGTGATCTGTTAAGTTTCTCTAAAGGTGTCGTTTTATTTAGATGATCAGAGTGTGCTGACAGATTAATGTGACATTAGACTGATTTCTGTAGCAGGAGTGTAATAACACCTCAACACTGAGGAAATGAACACAGAATAACTTTGATATGAAATGTGATGCATATTGGGCCATATTAATTAGTTTGATAGATGAGGCATGCACACAGCATGCAAACCTGTGTATAATACAAAATAATGATCTGGAGATATGTATACTCATTTTAGGATGGGTTGTCTGTAAATTAAATGAAGAAAAGGAACAGGGTTTGAACACTGGATTTAATTAGTACATAAGGAAGTGATATTAAAAATTAAAATGAAATAAACTAATTAATTAATTAACTACAGCAAATAAAAGTTGCTTTTGTTCATGGTTGTGTGTCTTCAGCTCTTTCTAAATAGTTGTTATGATTTCACATAGTAATGCATCAAAATAATTTTCCCCCTGAAACAACAAAACTGAAATGAAAATTTAAATTAGCTCAAAAATGAGAACTGAAAACAAAGATAATTTGTTGATCAGTTAATAAACATAAAATCAACACCGAGTTGTAGAGCTAGTTCACTGACCAGCTACACAAAATCACGTCCAAAATCTGCAATGAATCGCCTGTGGTTTTGTGTAGCTGGTCCGTGAACTACAGCTGTGTAGTAAATGCCTGGAGATTTACTACTAATCACAGAACCGCTTTACTGACGAGATGCGCATGAAAATTGCATGTGATTTTTTTTTTTATACAGCCCTAATACAAATCATTCACTCTTGTTCAATGCGAATGCTGTATGATTGATTATGACTAGTCATTTATTTTCTTCATCACCCGGGTGCACAGGAGAGACTCACAGCACACGTTGATTTCTGTGTTGAAACTAAACTCATTTAAGTTTTGCCAGTTTATACGTTTAAGAGCCAGATGACACGAGCTCGAGCAAGCAGTGAGAAGATTTGTGCATGCGCTCATCCGACACACGCAAACCCACGTCCCGGAACACACGCAAATATAAAGCTCTCTCTGAAGTATTGTATTTGAATAGACAAATTCACACAAGAATTATGTCAAAATGTCCGTCTTGGCAAGTATCCTATAGCAGACATAGCCGGCTGGACGTACTGTATCAGTGCATTCTCTTAAAGTGACAGTCTTAATATTAATCGAACAGCAACAACAAATAAATCACTCAATGCTTTTGATTTGATAGCTTTTGTGATCTTTAATTTATACAGTCAAATGTGCAATGCTGTATTACATTTGATTACTTTATTCAATTTCATAAAATTTATTTAAATAATTTTTACTTGTTATTATGTTCAGATTGACAGAATTTTTTGAAAGTGTTGTGACTGAAGTGATCTTCAGCTGACCTGTGCTCTGACGTTTGACAGAAATACAAATACATAACCATTACAACTCCAACCCTAAACTGACACCGCCTCCCATCAACAGAGGTAACACACAAAAAAAAAACACAAACACACACACACACACACACACACATACACACACCCCTGAGCTGACACTGCCTGCGCTGCTCATCAACTGAGGTACACACACACACACGACACACACACAACACACACACACACACACACACACACACACACACACACCTGAGCTGACACTGCCTGCGCTGCTCATCAACTGAGGTAGCACGCGCGCGCACGCACGCACGCACGCACACACACACACACACACACACACACACACACACACACACACACACACACACACACCTGAGCTGACACTGCCTGCGCTGCTCATCAACTGAGGTAACACACACACACACACACACACACACACACACACACACACACACACACACACACACACCTGAGCTGACACTGCCTGCGCTGCTCATCAACTGAGGTAACACACACACACACACACACACACACACACTTGAGTTAAATGCACACACACACACACACACATCCACACACACAAAAACACACACACAATTATGTTCCACATAATCAAACTAGTGATGTCAAAAAAAACGAAACTACGGTACCAAGTCGGTACTAAAAAAATGAAAATGTCACGGTACTAGGTTTCTTTAAGTACCGGTGGGTACCGAGTACCCGGTCAACCCGGTTCTTGATGCATACAGCTATGATTTTCCGCGAAGCAGAAAACATGGACAGAATCTCAAAATCCAGTCATGAAAATGAAACTTACATTTTAATATGGACAGTCACAGAATTTGTCAAAGTTAGCAAAAATTACTCAAATCAAATCTCCATATGGACCAGTATCTGTAAATGTTAAGCCGCAAAACTTGGTTGAAATATGAATCCTGCATGTTCTGCGTGTCTCTGTGTGAATGAATGAATGGCAGAGAGGTGGCGGGTTTGTTTACTACACAGACTGAAGAGCATGACGCTTGCAGTAATATCAGCATCTGCGTCTCAGTGAGGACAGAAATACATAAACGACAAGAGCCGGACAGTAACGGAGTACATTTACTTGAGTACAGTACTTAAGTACAATTTTGAAGGAACTGTACTTTACTCGAGTATAATTTTTGGGGAGTACTCATGACTTTACTCATTACTTTAGGCAAATATTGTACTCTTTACTCCGCTACATTTCTATCCATAACCGTAAGTACCCGTTACTTCTTCGGCCCCGTCCACACAGAGACGGAGTTTACCCCAATCTGATCTTTTTTCCCCTCGTCTCAAGAAATATCCGCGTCCACACGAAACCGCAAAACGATGTACTACACATGCCAGACCAGCATGTGGCGCTGTAATTCTGCCATAGAGATACACTAAAAACAGAAAAGAAGACTTGGACTATGCTCAAACGCCTATCCAATAAAAAATTTGTGCGACGGAAAAAAGAAAAATCTCAGAAATGTATTGTTTCTCTCTCAAACGTGATTGGATTGTGCAGGCGCCACTGATTGGGACACAGCCTATCAGCAATCACATTCAGCTATCCGCCAAAGACTTCATGACATCTGATTGAATTGAAGTACAGTACACACACACACACAGAGTTGTCACACATAGATTGTGTGTGTGAGAATGGTGTTATTCAGCTGAAAGTATTTTCTCCTGCCTTTGCCTGTATGTCTGTGAGAGGAAGGGGCTTAATACTGTCACTCAAATGAGCTGAATTTTATTTTTCCTTCTTTGTACGCTGACCTAAACACAGCTGATTAGCTGATTTTCTTTAATAATTATTATTTTCTCTTCTGTGCTGCGTGTATAACACGGTCAGGTTCAGAGGTGTGTCAGAACATTGCTATATTGCCTTCTTTGCTGATTTAGGTTTATTGATTTGATTGATGAAAAAACAGAGAAACTCACATGTACACACAATTCTTAGCTGAATTTTCTTTTCTGATATTACACATTAATGTAAGCTGAGCATTTGCTTTGATGTTCTTGTTTAACACAGTCAGGTTCAAATGTGGGTGCAAAAATTCCATTAAAACTGTAGCAGAGGTTTGTCAGAGCGTTGCCATTGTGCGCAAGTGAGAAATGTTAAATAAAGTAATGGTAAAAAGATGAAAATGACTTGATTTTACTTTCAATTCCTTTTACATTCTCCAAGGTATCAACATTAAAATTTTTCATAACTCCATGTAGGACGTTTCTGTACATAAATGTAAGCACTGTGGCAGTAGTAATGCAATATTTAGAAAATGTACTCTTGTACTCTTGATACTGAAGTACTTTTAAAAACAAGTACTTCAGTACTTTTACTGAAGTAGACATCTGACTGTAGTACTTTTACTTGTACTTGAGTAAAATTTAGCAAGGGCTATCTGTACTTTTACTCAAGTAATGAAGCTGTGTACTCTGTCCGCCTCTGTAAACAACATCACCAGAACTGTTCTGAGTCACTTCACAAGCATGTTACCGTCTCATTTGAGTAAAACCAGTGTCAATTTAAAGGTATTCACGGAAACCCAGGGTTTCCCACACATTGATTTATTACAATATCAAAACTGACCGCCACACATAGATTTTCCAAAAGGCTTTGACTTCATTGAATAAACATGAGCACTGCACGTTTCAAAATCAAAAAACGATGCTGTGTTTTTATATCACTGTATTTCAGAAGGAACCCGACTGTATTTAGAAAATTTTCGATTTCATTTTCATTTCATTTTGCATGTAATGCTTGATAAGGCAGCGTTTGTGAGCTCAGCGCTGCTTTGCTGCCGTTACCAGAGAATCCTGTATCTCTCCCGCTCTTAAAGCGCCTCCTGCTGGCAGAAAATGAATTCGGGCGGGGGAGTGTAAGGCTGCGGGAAACACTGCAACCCGTCAAAATAAAAGTTCATTTTTACATAAAGGCATTGTGCTAGAAATATTGTTATTATTTAGTAGAATGTATGTGATACTGCTACTACTGTTGAAAAAATGTATAAAACTTTATTTTTTTAAAGAAATAAATCATACAATATTTCTTCCATGTTTTAATTTTAATAGCAAATCCCCTTTATTAATTTAATTAATTTAATTTAAAGTTTATTTAACAGGGACCATACAAGCAAACATAGCTACAATACAAAGCCTGTAACTGATGTGCAGCATATAGAGTTTATAGCTAGTGCTAATTTTCAACTCCTGTCCCTGGTTGGCCATTTCTAAGAACATTATAAAACAAATACATACATAAAAACAAGAAATACTACAAAACTATGTATATATAGATATACACATATATACACATATACACATACACACACATACATACATACATACATACATAATCATACACAATTATAACAACAATTAAAAATGTATACAATTTTGATTTGTCTTTAGCCACAGCTTAATCCTGGAAGTTAACTTTTTGAAGTCAGATATGGCCTTAATATCAGATGGTAATGCATTCCATAGCCTACAGCTCTTAACAGAAAAGGCAGTCTGTGCAAAGCTTGTCCTACAGTATGGTATTGTACAGTTATGATTTGTACTAGTTCTAGTAACTCTTTGGTTGTTCTGTATTTCAATAAATTTACTAAGAGGCTCAGGTGCTAAATTATTAATACACTTGAAGATTAATTTTAGGAAACATAAATTACTAAAGCTTTCAAAGCTTAATATTTTATATTTCTCCAGTATGTAACAGTGATGATAGCGGATTGGCTTTTTATCCATAATTTTTATTGCTCGATTGTAAAGTGAACCAATGTGTTTTGTTGCAGACGGAGCTGCTTGCCCCCAAACTGTCATGCAGTATGAAATATGTGAAAACACCATAGCATGCATGTACAGTAGGGCTGCCTGATTTGGTATATAGTGTCTGATTAATTTAAAACAGTTGAGATTTCTTTGTATTGTTTTAGAGATTTTCTTGATATGTTTAGTAAAATTAAGTTGAGGATCTATAACCAATCCAAGGTATGTGTTACAGATCGAATTTTATCCTTTTGCAAGTTAACTTTAAATCTTTTATTTAGATCAAGTTTCTTAATACAAAAAAACACATAGAGACTGTCTTTGTAAAATTTAGCACCAACTGATTTTGATTGAGCCACTGTCCGACATCAGCCATACATGCAGAGAGAACATCAGCAGCCAACTCTGGTGACTTAGCGGGTACATAAAGAACTGCATCATCTGCATAGAGCTGGAAGCTGGCGCCTTAAACAAAAAATAAAATGTGTTTAAATTTCATTAATTAAAAGACAAATTAAATTTGGGTGAAACTTGTTTACTGTTTTTGATAATTATATTACTCGTAGAAAAACTTTAAACACAATTGTAAATAAGTTTTAAGAATGGCATTGGTTTTATTTTTAGTGATAAAAAGAGTTTTTTTTTTTTAATTAGCATATTTTTGTGTTTTGCTTTGGTACCGAAATTGGTACCGAGAACCGTGGATTTTCACTGGTATCGGTACCGAATACTGAAATTTTGGTACAGTGACAACACTAGAGCTGACACTGCCTGCTCTGCTCATCAACTGAGGTAACACACACACACACACACACACACACACACACACACATAGCTCTGGGCTGCGTTTCCCATAACGCTGTCTCTTAGCACGCTACGAGGAGTCTAAAGGTATGCCTTAACTAAAGGTGTACCATTTCTAGGTGGGATCCCCAAACTATACCTTAGGAAGTTGCTTACGGTATACCTCCATATGTGTGATGTTACCAGGTGCTGTCCATGGCAGTGGTGCTGAATTGGTTGATATCAATGGCTCGAGAATCTATTATTCATTCTATGCACGGTTGGGGTGGGGTGGGATAACATGATGTTGACGGAACACAAAAGGCAGAACTCTAACCCCTTATTTACACTGCATGCATCCGCGGCGCGTTTTGGCTCCGACAAGGTTTTGTTCCATCCTCTACACATTGCCAACACACACCAGAAGCATTAAGGCCCTTTCACACGGGACGCGACAAGCGGTGGAGCATTTTGTGCAGTTGCAGACGGTGCTTCAGAAACGTGCTGCGGTGCGGCTGGTATAAACACAAGCATTGACTAGAGAGGCCGTGTCGGAGCCGTAACGCATGCGCATGCAGTGTAGAAAGGGGTAACAAATGCATGATGGCAGCACGTGAAATCAGACCAGCAAAATCTGCATTAAAAGCTAGCGCATGGAAGCACTTTGCAATATCAACACCATAAACAACCTGTACAAGACCCAAACTATATAAAAACAACAAAAATGAGGAACAAAATAACATCATAATACAGTATATTTTCCATAGTGTCTTCATTTACTCCACAACCAGGGTTGATCGACCCAGCAGGAGCATCACATATTGGTATAAATCACTCATTTCCGTTATTGGATGACCTACTCTATAAAAACACGACAAGAGAAACATATAATCAGCAGCTACTGATGTGAAGAGAAAGAAAGAGGAGAGCCGCCTGCAGCTGAATTTGTCTTGATAAAATCGAACCAACAAGATCTTAAAGCTACTGAATTTGATGCCGTGCCAGCAATTTTTTTCCCCCTGATGTGCACAAATACACAATATGGCTCCACGGACAGTGCTGTCTTTGATTTTGCACAACTACTGTATTCTTATAGAATGAGATGTAAAGAACTGTGAACTGTCAAATATAAAACAGTAAGTACGAAAGTATGACTTACAGAAGGTATACTTAACTAAGAACATTTCAGGAAACACATATTAACGATAAGGTACAGGTTAAGATTGATGTAGCTTTAAGAAGGTTTTGGGAAACGCAGCCCTGGTACCTCGGCAGCAACACTACATCTGAACATTAGTACTGTGTTGGGTGTGATAGACTCATCTCAGTTACTGAATCTCAGTGTCGTAGGGCGCATCTCTCCTGCTTCACGGAGCTGTGGTGAGCAGCGCACTAATAGCGTGAGCATATAATGCTAGTCACAGAAAAATAACAACATTTCTGTAAAATATACAGTGCACTCAGAAAGTATTCAGGTCCTTTCATTTCTTCACATTCTGTTATTGTTGCAGCCTTATTCAGCCGTCTACACTCCAAACTCCATCATGACAGCAGAAAAACCAGAACCAGAAAAAGATAAATGAAATAGACCATTTTCTCTGACACTTGAAATCTAGCACAGGTGCATCCCATTTCTCTGGATCATCTTTGAGATGCTTCTACACTTCATTTGCCGTTTTAACTGGGTCCTGGCTATCTGAAGGTGGAAGAGAGATTGGACCAAGATGAAGCCTCGCTCTAAATAGGGCTGTTTTACATGTTTGGTACCTTTTTAGCATCAATATAACTACATAGGAACATATAATCTGCAACTGATTGTTCATAATTGACGTGAAGGTTTGTAGGGTTTTTCTTAAAGGGGTCATATGATGCTGCTAAAAAGAACATTATTTTGTGTATTTGGTATAATGAAATGTGTTTACGCGGTTTAAGGAGCGACGAGACATAATCATTAAGACCCATTATAAACGTGATATAAACATGATTTCTAGTCGTGTCCTCTTTTGGAAGAACAAACAAAGTAGTTTTGCTTTCTCAATGAAACAGTGTCACACACCGCGGCCTTGAGTGAGCAGAGGTGGGCGGGCTTGAGAACGGCGTGGCCGGCGGATTCTACGAAGGAGCGTACCTTGTGCTTGCGACAACCACATGTGACGACCCTGGGCTGGACGCCGCTTCGTCCACCGTGAAAGCCGATCCAGCCATCCACAGCGCAAAGTTGATGTATTTCCTCAGAACCCGCACGGATCAGCTCCAGACATGATGAAGCGGATATTGTCCTCTTTTGGAAGGCCAAACAAAGTAGTTTCACTTTGCGTGAACATTTGGGCGGCGTTATGCAAATCTTCCCACTCAGTGACGTAGAGATGTGGGGTGTGTTAGAACGAGCCGTTTCAGGAGGGTGTGGACGAGTGTTAACTTTTATAAAGAATATCTCTTTGGATTTGAGACTTTAGTCTTTGCATCTTTACAGATCTTCTTTATTCACAAAGAGCTTGTAACACTCCAAAGAGAAAGGAAAACTTGAAATCACATCATATGACCCCTTTAATGTGTAGACTTTTGTTCTTCAGGTTTTGTTTTGATTAATTTCAAGGGTCTTAGGAAACATGTCTGGTTGATGTCTGTCTTGTGTACATGACCTTAAACCAGCTATACTTTAGACCAATTACAGGTTTGTAAACATTCAGGATGCGCACACATCATGGTTGCAGAAAACCCGGGAGAGATAGCCATTACGGATAGAGAATAACACGGATACGGTACAAAATAGTTAGGTTTAAAAAGATAACAGATTATATAGATTAGATGTAATTTTCAAAATGTTCTCCGCATATTACAAGAGCTTGTCACCCAGCGATAAGCACTGTTATTCAACGAAATTGACATAAGATAGTGGGATAGTCTTACAGATCCGAAACAGGGATGATGTTTTTTTTGTGGGCGGAGCCTATCTGGTGGCAGAAAATGATGATTTTCAAGTGGCAGTCTATGGAGCCATGGAATAAAAGAATAAAAAAAAGGTAAATTAGATTTTATATTTCAAAATTCTGACTTCATTCTCGTAGTTCCGAGATTATATCTCACAATTCTAATAAGGAAAAACAACTTATCACTCTCTCTTTTCCCCTCAGCTCTTCTGGCTCTTTTTCCCCTCAGAATTGACACTCACTATTTTTGAGTTAAGTCGAGTTATAAAGTCAATTGGGATATATAAACTTGCATTTGCGAAAAAAAAAAAAATTCTGAATTGTGAGATTAAATAAATGTTATGTAAAAATGGTAATAGTAAGGTTTAAATAATATTTCATGCTGTAACTGTAGGGCTAATACAATACATCGCCTATGAACTGTGTGTGAATATTATGTAGACCTATTGTTTAAATCAAATGTATGCTTTAAAGGTAGAGTAATCATAGCAGTTTTCATCCATAATACGCCCATTTAAGCGTCTGCATTTAGCTTCAAATGGCATCTTTGACAACAGTATAAAAATAATTTGCATTCCGATCTTGACAACAAAAGGCACAAAAAAATTTTTTTTCTCTTATTCCATGGGTTTTACCCATTTTCCTCCACTTGTTCCCAGTGTTTTTCTGCAACCCCTATGCGCACGCAGCTGCAAGTGACGTAACTGTGACGACTACTCTGAATTGGTCTATACTGGCCTAGTCACCCAGACAACCCACTGATGAGATGATTTTGAAAATACGCATGTTCCTAATGAGGCCATGACTGTGATCTACATGATTTCTGTCTGTGTGTCTCAGGTAGTGGTGATGGCGACAGACAGAGGTATAGTGGAAGACTGGCTCTCCGAATTCAAGGTGAGTCAAGCAGCATCTGCTGTTAAAGGCTTAGTTGACCCCAAAATGAAAGTTCTGTCATTAATTACTCACCACGCTCGTGTCTTTCCAAACCTGTAAGACCTTTGTTCATCTTCTGAACACAAATTAAGATATTTTTGATTCAATCCGAGAGCTCTCAGACCTTTCATAGACAGCAATGCAACTGAAATGTTGCCAGGTCCAGAAACGTAGCAAAGACATTGGTAAAATAGTCCATGTGACATCAGGGGTTCAACCGTGATTTTACAATGCTACAAGAATACTTTTTGTGTGCACAGAAGACAATAATAAGTATTAGAATAATAATAATTAGTATAAAGCACACGTATGTAAACATCGCTGATTACGTTGATTACGTTCTGGGGTACTCTCCAAAATGGCAGAAGATGGTAACTCGGGGAGAAGAATTGCTTAATAAATTATGTTATTATTGTTTTGCTTTGCACACAAAAAGTATTCTTGTAGCTTCATAAAATTACGGTTGAACCACTGATGTCACAAGGACTATTTTACAGATGTCCTTGCTATGTTTCTGGACCTGGGAACATTGCAGTTGCATTGCCGTCTATGGAGGGTTAGAGAACTCTTGGATTTTATCAGAAATGCCTTAATTGGTGTTCTGAAGATGAATGAAGGTCTTATGGGTTTGGAACGACACGAGGGTGAGTAATTAATGAGAGAACTTTCATTTTTGGGTGCACTAACCCTTTAATATGCAATAGGCTATGAATCCACTGTAGGGGGAAAACAACTTCTGTACACTTCCATACACTGGAGAAAAGCATGGGTTATCATATGTTTACTTCAAATTTCTTAAGAGAGAAGTATTATTCTCCAGAATTACGCTCTCGCACAGAAACTCCACACGTGCCACACAGAAGTAATAGGACTCATGATGCTCCAGTAATGCTGGTAGCCGGTGTGGGCCTTCACGCAGAAACTCCACATATGTATCACAGAAGTAACAGAACTCATGATGCTTCATATAAGTAAAGGCACCGCTATCGCTGTAACTGATCTTTTAAGAAGATGCTGCGCTGCTTCAGTCTATTGCTGGCTCACAAAATTGAATGTAAATGTCGCCACACTAGAAAAAATACACTGCTAAAAAAAAAGCTAAACTATCTAAAAACTACCGAAAACATCACAACACTAAAAAAAAATTTAGTTACATTAGTAATGTCGCTACTACCAGTGTTGTTACTTGTAGCTAGCTTCTCCTCAATAATGGTCTAATCCTAATACAGTTTATTCAAGCGTTATTGAACAGTTCTTTAAATTAGTTTGTTATTAACACACTTTTTTTAAATGATGCTCAATACGGGCTTGTGCTCTCACAGGCATTGTCTGAAACGCAGATGTCTGGTTACGCTGGAGTCCTCGATCAGAAGAATACACTGGTGCCAGCTCTCTACAGCATCATCCAGGACCCTGACAGTGAGGTAAGAAGAACGACCGGCGGCTCAGAGATAAACAACAGTGAAGCCTCTGTGTGCCTCATCATCTGTGGTCTGTGTTCACAGCTGTTGGAGCCGGTGTGCCATCAGCTGTTTGAGCTGTACCGCAGCTCAGAGGACTGTCTGCGCCGCTTCACACTGCAGTTCCTGCCCGAGCTACTGTGGGTTTACCTGCGCAGAGACAGACACAGCAGCGGCTGCATCGAGGCTCTTCTGCTGGGCATTTACAACCTGGTGTGTATTTAGCTGCTGGAGCCATGCCATACACATACGCACGCTATCAATATGTACATTTAAATATGTGCAAAATATAAACACATTCAAAAGTCAATAACAAGCACTACATAACAAAACAATACAAAATACTGCACCAGCATCCAGTCATCCATATCTGATGTTGGTTTAACAGCTTGTATTGTTCTTTTGTACTGCATGTTTGAATGAGTCTATCAATGAACATGCACTGTTTAATGGAGACGGTGAGTGGTGCAATTGATGATGTGTGTGATTATCTCAGTACACAGAGCCATATTTCACTGACAAACTAGGCGATTCATCTTCGATTGCAAGGGTGATTTTGCCTAATTGTCAGTGAACTACGGCTCTGTGTAGTGAAAGCCGCTCAATCTGAAAGCAGGTGATGCTGATTTAGTACTAATCACGGGACCGGCTTTACTGACGAGATGCGCACGACAATCGAATGTGATTAATTGCACAGCCCTATATTATGCTCTATTCATTATTTTTTAGAAACCTTGCACTCTACTCAATTTTAAACGTTGTTCTTGTATTCAAATAAAGTGAGGTCCACTGCTGCACACATGCCACAATATTGATACAGGGCCAGCTGTACCGATACTCGTATCGTCAAATCTCTGTGACATACAGTGGGTACTGAAAGTATTCAGACCCCCTTAAATTTTTCACTTTTTGTTATATTGCAGCCATTTGCTAAAATAATTTAAGTTAATTTTTTTCCTCATTAATGTACACAAAGCACCCCATATTGACAGAAAAAACACAGAATTGTTGACATTTTTGCACATTTATTAAAAAAGAAAAACTGAAATATCACATGGTCCTAAGTATTCAGACCCTTTGCTCAGTATTTAGTAGAAGCACCCTTTTGATCTAATACAGCCATGAGTCTTTTTGGGGAAAGTTGCAACAAGTTTTTCACACCTGGATTTGGGGATCCTCTGCCATTCCTCCTTGCAGATCCTCTCCAGTTCTGTCAGGTTGGATGGTAAACGTTGGTGGACAGCCATTTTCAGGTCTCTCCAGAGATGCTCGATTGGGTTTAAGTCAGGGCTCTGGCTGGGCCATTCAAGAACAGTCACAGAGTTGTTGTGAAGACAGTCCTTCGTTATTTTAGCTGTGTGCTTAGGGTCATTGTCTTGTTGGAAGGTGAACCTTCGGCCCAGTCTGAGGTCCTGAGCACTCTGGAGAAGGTTTTCATCCAGGATATCCCTGTACTTGGCCGCATTCATCTTTCCCTCGATTGCAACCAGTCGTCCTGTCCCTGCAGCTGAAAAACACCCCACACAGCATGATGCTGCCACCACCATGCTTCACTGTTGGGACTGTATTGGACAGGTGATGAGCAGTGCCTGGTTTTCTCCACACATACCGCTTAGAATTAAGGCCAAAAAGTTCTATCTTGGTCTCATCAGACCAGAGAATCTTATTTCTCACCATCTTGGAGTCCTTCAGGTGTTTTTTTCATGTGTCTTCACTGAGGAGAGGCTTCCGTCCGGCCACTCTGCCATAAAGCCCCGACTGGTGGAGGGCTGCAGTGATGGTTGACTTTCTACAACTTTCTCCCATCTCCCGACTGCATCTCTGGAGCTCAGCCACAGTGATCTTTGGGTTCTTCTTTACCTCCCTCACCAAGGCTTTTCTCCCCCGATAGCTCAGTTTGGCCGGATGGCCAGCTCTAGGAAGGGTTCTGGTCGTCCCAAACGTCTTCCATTTAAGGATTATGGAGGCCACTGTGCTCTTAGGAACCTTAAGTGCAGCAGAAGTTTTTTTGTAACCTTGACCAGATCAGTGCCTTTCCACAATTCTGTCTCTGAGCTGTTCAGGCAGTTCCTTTGACCTCATGATTCTCATTTGCTCTGACATGCACTGTGAGCTGTAAGGTCTTATATAGACAGGTGTGTGTGCTCCTTTCCTAATCAAGTCCAATCAGTATAAACAAACACAGCTGGACTCAAATGAAGGTGTATAACCATCTCAAGGATGATTAGAAGAAATGGACAGCACCTGAGTTAAATATGAGTGTCACAGCAAAGGGTCTGAATACTTAGGACCGTGTGATATTTCAAGTTTTTCTTTTTTAATAAATCTGCAAAAATGTCAACAGTTCTGTGTTTTTTTTCTGTCAATATGGGGTGCTGTGTGTATATTGAGGAAAAAAAATGAACTTAAATGATTTTAGCAAATGGCTGCGATATAACAAAGAGTGAAAAATTTAAGGGGGTCTGAATACTTTCCGTACCCATTGTACATCATTATATCGATTTATCGAGCACAGCACTATCAGTGGGCATCAGATCCTTCATTGTCACTGCTCCTGAACTGTAGAGGGAAGATGACTGCATTAAACAACACTGAATTGATTTGAATTGGCAAACTGCAGTGGCTCCACAGTTAAGCGCACCAGGGGTTGAAGATGTTGAAGATGTCTTGATCAAATGTGATGTTAACGTTGCTGGCCAGTATTGCTAACGATCCCTGGGGTTATCAGGATTAGGTACAATAGAGACCGGACCCCCAACTGCTCCCTGGACGCCCGCAGAAAAAAATGGCTTACCACTGCTCTGGGTGTGTGTTCACTGCTGTATGTGTGCACTTTTGGATGGGATAAATGCAGAGTGCTAATTCGCATAAGTATGGGTATGGGCCACATGTCATGTCACTCACTCACTTAGAGAGAGAAGATAGAGATGATAGATGAAGAGTCAGAGGTTAGGGGAGAACTGGGTGAATGTGAAATAAATACCAGAGAGTAGCTTTGAAAGAGAGCCCTGACAATACTGTGAGAGTGATGGAGGCAGTAGATGAAACCATTACCTGTCTGCTGTTTGTGGATCCAGCATTAAATCTCTTATATTCAGCTGATTTGCCTGTCTCTGGTTACTCATGGCTGAGTGATCTCCAGATGGTGTGGCACATCCAGAAGTTACGTCCATGCCTCTTAGGCTCCACTCAGCTGCAGTTTTTGTTTCATCTTCTATAGGAGTAATTTCCTTCCCTTATTTTCCTGCCTGGTTTTCTCCTCCTTATCTTCTAAAATAAAAGCCCCTAAATTAAAGGTTGCTGGGAAAGAGAAATGACCAGCCAGGAGTAAACTGGAAACTACTCAGTTTATGATTCATGTGTTCATATTTGGGTACTAGGCACTCAGAATCTCCAGAACTAGCCACAGATCTCAGATGACGTTCCTATGACCAGAAACTGGTTAGGAATGTGCTGTGAAAGCATATCAAATGAATGCGTGGAGGTGTTGCTGTAGTGTGTTCAGGTCTGATAGCATGTGTTTTTTTTATTTTTTTTTATTTTATTTTTGGTGTTTTTGCCTTTAATTTGATAGGACAGTGTACAGAGGACAGGAAGCAAAGTCGGAGAGAGAAGGGTATGGGATCGGGAAAGGGTGCACTGTATGTTGGTGCACTGCCCACTAGGGCTGTAAAAAAAATTGTAAATTTAAAAAAATTGTCCAATTTTTAGGTGTGCGTCAGGCAGCCTTATCAGTGGCGCACAAAATGCGATGACGATGCAAAACGTTTGATGCATACAGCACATCCTGCTTTGCTCTTATACATACGTGCACTCTTATAAGGTGATATATACTTCAGTGGGTATTAAAAGTCTACACACCCCTGTTATATTGGTAGCTTTTTAAAAAATAATGGAAAAGTGCAACTGTTGGTAATTTATTGTAATATTGATACCAACAAATTTAATGTAACAAATGAATAGACACTTTAGGGAAAAAAAAACTACTCAAGTCAATCTGATTGTGTCACATCCGTTATTGTTTATTTCACAGGAAATTGTGGATAAAGATGGAAATGGCAAGCTGTTTTCGTTCCTGATCCCATCCCTGTCCAAGCCATCCATATATCATGAGGTAAAGAACAGCTCACATTTACACCTCCTGTTAAACCTCAGAACTGAAGGATGTTCCTCTCTTCATACCACAGTCACACCCAGAACATCTATTGTATTATATTACTGTATTACATACTACATTTTACTGCATATAATTGCAAATGGCCGACACACTGTAAAACACAAGTTTCATTTGGGGCAGCCTTACATCATGTACATTTATAAAAAGCAGTATTTATGAATACTGTAAATATATTTCATTTGAGCCCCCTAAAGAAAAGTGTGACAGCACATGAAACTCTAGCAGATCTCCTGCATATTAATCCTGTGCTAAAATACATGAGATAACACATCAGTCCAACATTTACTCTTATTTACTGACAGTTTAAATTCACATAGTGCAATGAAATTTCAGTCATGTCTGTGTGAAATGAGCTTGTTCCTTTGAGTGAACCAAACACACATAAAAAAGCACATTAATCATTATAAACTGATTGGCCCAAGTAATCAAAAAATACACATAACATCAATTAATATCATTCAAATTAAACATTAAAATATTTATTAACAACAAGCAGTAGGGATATGCCGGTATCAAATTTTCCTGTTGCGGTTAATTGATAATGCTTTTGTCACGGTATACGGTATTATTACGGTATTGAAATTTAGTTTCAAAAAAGTCATAATACAGTATAACAGGTTTAATAACTTTTTTCTTATAACAAAAATAACTGAACATTTAAATACAATAAAGCAATACAGAAAAAAAAATAAAGTTAAAAGTTTTACACATTAAAGTGCAAAAGAACTTTAAAGACCAATAGGTATCACTTTACAATAAGACCTCATTAGTTAACCTTAGTTAATGCACTAACATTCAAGGCAAGGCAAGGCAAGTTTATTTATATAGCACATTTTGTACACAATGGCAATTCAAAGTGCTTTACCAAAAAAGAAAGTAAAAAAAAAAAAAAAAAAAAAAAAAAAAAATCATGAAGAAAAATAACCACAAAAACTATTTAAAAATTGACTTTTGAATTTAAGAAAATGATTTTACATAAAATACAGTGCAATGCATAAAATATAGTGTAATCAATTTGGACATAGCATAGTGCTCATTCAATAAATGCACAGCTAAACAATGAGCAATAGCTACATTTGCTATAGAAGTTATTAATCTTTGTTAAAAAATACAAGTCTTAGTTCATGTTAGCTCATTAAATAACACAGTTGCAACTATCAATTTTAACAATGTGTTATTAAATATTGGAATACCTAAGATTAATGAATGTTCAGAATAATTTTTCATTGCCAGTTTAACTAAAGAAGCCCTAATGTAAAGTGTGAATGAACAATAAAGAATCAAAACACTTTCAAACAATATCTAGGGCATTTTGTAGTCAAGATAAAAAAAAAAAAAAAGTTTGAAAATAAATAGCCTATTAAGTCTAAATATTTACGTATTTGGCTCTGTGATGAACACCATAGCAAATCCACAAATCTGAATGGCTATTTAAAATTATTTAAAAATGGTTTGCAGCTGCTTTATTTATGGGGTTTACAGGGTAAGGGCTGCATTTTAGCGCCATCTGCTGTCAGAGAGTGAATGTGCTTTCATTCAGCGCGTCTCTCACTGTTCCCCCATGTGCTTCTCTTACGTGCTTGTTTACATCAGAGCGCATGCTTCTTTCAAGCAGCATACAGCGGTGTTGTGCATTTTGAGCAGTTGATGGGAAAAGTATTCTTAAAAATGCATTCCCAAATTCTGAATAATTTGTAATATATAATTATTCACGGTATTTAGAAGTGCCCACGATAACAATATCGTGCGTATTCATTACCGCGATATATCGCATTACCGAATACCGGCACAAGTCTAACTGACAGTGAGCAAGATCACTTAATATTGGTTAATGTTAACGTTTACAGGTTTCTTTACATTAATAGCTTGAGTTACAATGATGTTTTAACAAACTAACAATGAAGACCTCTTGACAACATGAGTTTTAGTTCTTCTATACATTTGCATTTCTTAATATTCATGATGCTCTATGGATAACTTACCGTGAATTTAAAAAGAGCACTTAAGACAGAGAACATCACATTAAAGTTAAAAAATCTTTTTTGTGAACCTCACTGTAAAATGGAAACCATCTGAACATCAGATAATGTATTTCTAATGTCTGCGGGCTCCTCACTAACATCTTTAATGAAGTATTTGTCATGCATTATTGATGGCAAACCAATTATTGAGGAAATGAATAAAGCCCAATGATTGCTGACAGATAGAAAGGCTCCTGGAGTTACTTCAGAAGCACTCAGGATTGAGGGAAATGTCCTACTGAATCCACTTCACAGGCTCCTGTGCTTGATCTGGCACTTGAGAGACATTCCCTCTACATGAAATAAAGCCATGATCATGCTATTCCTAAAGAAGGGCGATGAACAGGAGTGCTGAATGATATCACCTGTCCTGACATCAGAGGCTTCACAGGCCAGCGCTCACCTCAACAGAAGCACAAGAGTCCAGATACTACTGATCAGTGGTCCAGGAGAAGAGAGTGCTTCCACAGGACCGACCATGATTCTTGTTGGGAGAAAGGCCATTATTTGAAAACGCAAAACCAAACACAGCATTTTCCTTTCATTTTTTAGCATTAATAATAGAGATAAATTGCGTTAGTAAGGCCACAAACATGAGAAATAATGCTCAGACGGGTCCCGAAACAGTGACCATTGCCAATAAACTTGTTCCTTCTATGAATGCAATAATAAGCATTTGCAGAAACGGACAGTACAGTGAGGCAGTGACATTATTCTCCTCAGCCACTCAACATCAGAAGAAAACTAGAAGTGCAAACATAATTGACTCTGATCCATTGAATTCTTGAACAGTAATGCGGTCATGGTGAGTACCGCATGGTAAGTGCTGTGGTCCTTACATAATTTCTCAATAATTCAACAACATGTGGTCAATTACTCCTGACAAAATATATGCACGTCGTCTATATTGTGTAACGTGTATGTTGCATGAATTAAAGATCATGGTCTGGAACAATAATGGAAATGTCAAAGTTTTCTCAGTTTGACAGGTCAGTGTTGTATTTCCCAGCGTCAGAAATATTCCAGTAAACGCTGCTGATCAGGACTGCAGATTTTAGTGCAGAAGTGGAGAAAACGGTTTTAAAGGGCTCATGTCAAACAGCCTAGAAAGAGACATGAGCGTTTGGGGAAAAACAAGAAGTTCTTACTGCATTCTGGTGAATTAGGCAAGCTCTGTTGATAGAGCACCAGGGCATAGTGTCCAGACTGATACAGCAGAAAACTATAAGAACATGATCTGGAGGAACAGAACACAGGAATAGCTCCTGTCACAGAAATCCTGGTGATACCAGTGTAACAAATACAATGCCAAGTGTGACAAATAAAAATAGAGCAGCTGATGCAGTCAAACTGAGAGATAAGGACTGTTTCAATGCAGCCTTATTAATTTATATGAATTGTTTAAGTCCTTTTCAGTGCTGATGTTATATTTTAGCACTGTAGCTGCCTTTCTCATCACTGTGTAGTGACATCTTTGAGTCATTAGTGGCAATCTCATTAGAATTTGTAAAGTGTCTGAAATGTAACTTATTATTGTCCCATGTTTTGTGTTCCCTTATGCCCTTATTTGGTTCCTTACTGTTCCCTTCCCCATTGTGTTGGTTTGATTCTAGGTGTTCCCCGTTTATTTCCATTGATCCCAGGTGTGTCTTATCATCCCCTTGTCTTGTCATGTGTTTAAATATTGTTCCCTGTGCTTAGTTCAGAGTCCGGTATTGTTCATGTCCACCTGTGCTACGTGAGTTTTTTCTTGTTTCCTTAAAATTCTCTTAATTGATGTACTCCTCATCTCCTTCGTTCCTTGTGTAGCGGTGTGTTTTCTGCGTTGTGTTGAAATGAAAGACAGACAAAATTCTTGCCCTCAGATCCTTGTTTATTCTGGATAACACAAATAGAAATATATGAGGACTCGTGCAGCATATAAACCAGCGTGCGGCAGCAATGCACAACGCGCTGTGACATCTCATGCAGACTGGGGCAATATATTTTCACAAAAGCACATTTTACGAACATATAACAATGGAACATGTACCTGGATAACACAAATGGAAATATATGAGGACTCGTGCAGCATATAAACCAGCGTGCGGCAGCAATGCACGACGCTGAGAAGGAGAAAATTACAGATATTAAAAAGAAACTTCATTAAAGAAAAATAATCAACAAAACATCTGAGTGTGCATCACAGAGGGGCTTTAGATCACAATCATACAGATATATCATGTTAATTCATCCGTTACATGAAATACGGCCCTAATTGATTCACTGAAAAAACTTTTGCGACCTACCGCTGTGACATCTCATGCAGACTGGGAAGCAGCAAAGTGCGCCAACCCCCCAAGTCAGCATGGCGGCAGGAAACCCCAAATATGGTCATAGCAAGTGGAATCACAAAATCATTTCCTAAATACACACCTGCTACATTCCCCCCTGCTGACTTCCAATTGCACATGACAAAATAAAAGAGCACAACATAAAACAACAAAATGCTACAAAGTCACCCAAGAAAAAAAAAACAGGTACATATAACCGAATTTGAAAGAACAATAGAGAAAAGTAAAAGGAGAAAAATAATTTGTACCATAGTACAGAAAGATAATACTGTATGTCACATGAAACACTTAATACTCCAGTCATAAGACTATTCTTTTCAGAATTAGAACTGTAAGAGGGTTGCAAAGCCTCTAAACACTCACAGGAATAACATGCCTGTTACACATTACATACATTTAGTGGTCATTTTTGCACAGTATTTCATAAGATCTTATCCACCTTTGGAGCACTCTTAAATACTCTTCCTCCTCACAAGGTACTATGATCACAAATATTCAAAATGTCTAGGAAATTAAACCACAAATTTTAATCCTCAAATTTAGTCTACTTTATACACAGAATCACATAACTATACGAACGAAAAATACTACAACCCAGACAAAACCGTCTGATGCATATTCTGAATCAGTCTAATGACTGGTTTAACCACCCTCCCACATCTGGTTCTGACTGTCAGTGACCCACCCTGACCGGAAGGTGCTCTGGAACATCGCTGTAAATGGTCAGTGGCTAAAGTATCAGTATTTACACCTTCATCAGCCTGAATAAGGTTCTTGTCATCGTCAGGTTCATATGTCAAAGACCTGCAGTCTGTCTACTGTTGTCTGCATCACATGGTACAGTCAGGGAAGTAGGCTGGTCATCTATACTTAACTGGACAGAATCAGATTCAGAGGGGCCAGCATCTTGGGAAACTGGGAGCTTAGACACCCATGACACAGTTCTCTCGTCCAGTTCATCGACAGGTAAACTAAGCTCTACATTTTCATTCACAGACAGACTTGACCTGCTTGAGGTGAAATTCTTACAAGTATCATCATCGGACATGTCCTTTCGCAGAGGCAGGAAGTTCACTGGCATAATGAGATTTTTATGAACAACTTTTTCAGTACCAGTCACACAATTTCTGATACGGAATATATGGACCTCATCGTTCATTCCCGTCACTATGTAGATGTGACTCTCCCATCTATCAGCAGTCTTCCTCTTGCCACGCTTGCCCTTATTGGCCAGGAGTACTCTGTTGCCAATGTTCACTGGAGCACCTTTGAGCTTCTTATTGTAGAGGTTTGCTTGCTTCTGCTGTTGTTTTGAAGCAGAGCATTGGGCCAGTTTCATAGCCTGCGCAAGATCATCTCTGAAAGACTGCACATATTGGTCATAGTCAACCACTTGGTCATCAAGTAGTACAGAGTCAAACATCATGTCAACAGGCAACTTGGGAGTTCTACCGAACATCATCTGGAATGGAGGATAACTGGTTGCTTAATGAATCATTGCATTATAGCAAAACGTGAGAGACTTCAACATTTGAGGCCATCTGTGCTTAGCTTTAGGTGGTAAGGCACGAATCATGTTGCCTAATGTGCGGTTAAATCTCTCGCCCGCCCCATTACCCATTGGGTGGTAAGGGGTCGTATGGGATTTTTGAATACCTGCAAGCTGAAGCATTTCAGAAATCAGGTTGCTTTCAAAATTGGCTCCCTGGTCGGAATGTACTCACTCCCCATGTACTTGGGGAAAGTCGTGGCCTAATGGTTAGAGAGTTTGATTCCTAACCCTAAGGTTGTGGGTTTGAGTCTCGAATACCACGACTGCGGTGCCCTTGAGCAAGGTGACGTGACATACAGCCAAGTATGGTGACCCATACTCAGAATTCGTGCTCTGCATTTAACCCATCCAATGTGGACACACACACAGCAGTGAACACGCACACACACCATGAACACACACCCGGAGCAGTGGGCAGCCATTTATGCTGTGACACCCGGGGAGCAGTTGGGGGTTCGGTGCCTTGCTCAAGGACACCTCAGGCGTGGTATTGAGGGTGAAGAGAGCGCTGTACGTTCACTCTCCCCACCTACAATTCCTGCCGGCCGTAGACTCGAACTCACAACCTTTGGATTAAGAGTCCAAATCTCTAACCATTAGGCCACGACCATTAGGCCAGACCAATTAGAGTGTCCTGAGTTGACCCTGGTGTCCAGCTTCATCATGTACTCCCTTAAGCACTTTATTAAGGGCAGCAGGCACAATAAACTGAAAAGTTTTATTTTTTGTGACAACATTCTTGGACACACAATATAATAAACCCATTCTGACTGATAGTTTGTTCCAATGTCTCAGAAACCGAAGCACGCTAGGTGATTCCTTGCTCTGCTCCCTCCTAGATGGCCTACACTTGCGCTCCACAAAATAAAACACTCTGCTCAGAACAGGATCAGCATGTTGTAATTCTGTCAGCTCCTGCCTTAACAATACTGGATGATCCAATAGCTGAGATTAAATAATTGACTCAATCAACTGTGGCAGCAGGTAAGCATATGGTCGAACATGATTTTCCTGTTGCCTACTGCTGTTCAAAATGGCAGAAACATCCTCCTGAGAGACAAAAGATTTCTCAGAGAAAACAACATGATTCACCTCAATATCTGAACAGGGCTTGTCTTGTGCTTGTTTCCCGAAAGGGTAACATGACCAGCGGAACACATCTTGGATATTCTCTGGATTCACTACTTGAGACTCCTCCAATAAAGCTCCATAGGGCACTCTGGTAAGTCGGTGGAACACACTGGGTCATACAAATGGTTCACAGCTAAGGGCATCTGCGACTACATTCTTAGGCCCAGGGATGTATTTGATGTCGAAATTATATGGAGCAAGCTTTGTGACCCATCTTTGCTCACAAGCATCCAGCTTAGGTTTCGTAAGAATGTAGGTTAGTGGGTTGTTGACCATCCACACTGAGAATGGCTGACCCTTGAGCCAGTGACTAAATTTGTCACAAACCGCCCATTTAAAAGCAAAAAACTCTAGCCTGTGTGCTGGATATTTAGATTGGGCATAATTAAGTGACTTGCTAGCAAAGGCTATGGGGCGAGCAACCTCTCCACCCACCCCTACCTGAGAAATCACCGCACCAAGCCCATTACTGTGTAACGCTCAGCCCAGCGGGCTGGGTTACTAAAATTGGAATGGGGTCTGATTTCTCTGTGTGAGTTAAAACGTGTTAAAAGAATGACATAAAACAGAAATACGGTTAATAGGATTGGTGTATTTACACATTCACAAAAAAAAACTTTAAAACAACACAATAAAACCAGGTAGACTCAGTCTGTTAAAAGAATACAGGTATTTTGTCCATACCCCAAAAACTGTCCAAGAATCCCCATGTGTTGTTGAGTCTCAATGTGAGTGTCCAGCAGTGTATATACACAATCCAATCTGAGTGAAATCCAAGTGGCTGTAAGGTTCCGGAAAGGTAAGTCCAATAAAAGAAACTCCACAGTCGGAGGCAGTGGAAGCTGTGAATGGCCTCCTTGTTTGTTTGCCATGCTGCTCTTCTTATAGTGCTCCTGCTTCCTGTCAGGTGACTGATCACCTGACAGGCCAACCACACAGTTCTTAAAGACACACACAGACACACACACTAAAATGGTTAAGAGGCATAAAATGGACATAAGAAACATGAAAACCAATTAAAACTCTATAATACATAAAATCAATGTAATAAATAGAATGGTTAAAACATGTCCCTTGTGTGACAGTGTCACAACTGGAAGCATCAACAGACAGCAAGAAAGGTTTACTAAAATCTGGATGTGCCAAAATGACTCTTTCGAGTAAAGCCTGTTTCAGTGCACTAAAGTTATCTCTACATTCCTGGGTCCAGTCAGAAGAGGTAAGTTTTCTGCCTGCAGTTCCACGTTTCTGTCCTTAAATGCCTGTGTTAATGCAAAGAGAGGTCTACTAATGTGAGAACAGCCTTCGATATACTGCTGGTAGAAAACCACCATCCCCAAAAACGACCTTTTTCTCATCTGTGATGGAATGTCAGTGCTATCTTCCATGAGATCCTGTTCTGTGATATCAACAATAGCTCTGACCTTTTCAGGATCTATGGCTATGCCATCACTACTCACAATGTGACCAAGGAACTTAACGGAAGATTTCATAAAATGACACTTCTTTTGGGACAGTTTTAGATTGTGAGCCTGAAGTCGGAAAACCATGTCTAGTCGTTCCAAAGCAAGCTGTTCATCAGGGGCAAAAATGAGGATGTCATCGAGATAACACAGCATGCTCATAAAGTTCTGATAACCAAATATGTTCATCATCATCCTCATTAATGTCGCAGGGCTATTACATAGCCCCTGAGGAAGTCTGTTATACTCGTAGAGACCAAATGACATAGTAAAAGTTGTGAATCTCTTGTCATTCTCGTGCACCTCCACATTATAATAACCTGATGTTAAGTCCATTGTAGAAAAGAATGCGTTACCACCCAGAGCTGCAAGTGCGTCCGCTTGGTGTGGAAGAGGATGTGCATCTTTAACGGTGCGTGCATTTAGCCAGCAGAAGTCTGTGCACAGCCTCAGATCACTATTCCTCTTCCAGACTAACACCAGAGGTGATGCATAATCACTCGCTGACTTTCGGATTATGTCGCGCTCCTCCATGTCATCCAGGGCCTCACGCAGTTTCTCATAGTGTGATGGTGACAATCTTCTGTAGGGAAGTTGGAAGGCAGATTCTATGAACAAAGCCTTTGGCCTTGCCATAGTCTAATCCATGACGAGAAAATATTGACTCATACTTAACCAAGAGTTCAACCAACTTCCCTCTCCAGTAAGGTGTCAAAGAGTTTGAGTCAATGTCAATATCCTGGAGCCCCAGGCTAGACAGTGCTGAGCTAGTAAGACCATGCAGCATGTAGTGTGGCCTCTCCATCTCACACAGTTTATTGCTGCAATTCGCCAGTCTTTCATTGTCCACTTCATTACACTGCAGATCTTTCACCTGTTGAAATGACATGTCAAGACAGTCAACGTCAAAGTCTTCAAGCGCCATGCTGGTGTAAACATCAGCCTTAGACTCGTCTTAGACAGATAGGCTTGTTCGATGGGTTGATAACTTTAACTGGAGTACTGCCATCACCCCATAAAGACATGACTATCCTGCCCACCAACAAATGTCTTAGTACAGTGCAAGCTGTGCTATGCTCCACAACGACTGTACTGCCCGCAGAAAGGGTTTTGTTACTGGACAACTTTCCCCACACTATATGTTCTTTCATGGGTTCCAAAGTGACAGCATGCTTCAGTTTTACAGTTCCTACTTTTGTAGGGGGATCCATTCCTTTCCATGACAGTGACAGTGACTTGACATACAGCCAAGTATGGTGACCCATACTCGGAATTCGTGCTCTGCATTTAACCCATCCAAAGTGCACACACCCGGAGCAGTGGGCAGCCATTTATGCTGCGGCGCCCGGGGAGCAGTTGGGGGTTCGGGGCCTTGCTCAAGGGCACCTCAGTCGTGGTATTGCCGGCCCGAGACTCTAACCCACAACCTTAGGGTTAGGAGTCAACCTCTCTAACCATTAGGCCACGACTTCCCAAAAGAAGTCGTGAAGTCAACGTTGCACAAGAGTTGCATCAAAGCACCTGTATCAGGATCTTTGCCTTGTGAATCAGATACCTTCCCCCAGAAATCACTGGATACTTTCATGTCATGAATGAAATGTTTTATGACATTACTTCCCAAAATTAGGTCAGCATTTTGCCCATCAACAATTAAGGCAGGTACAGAGAAGGAGCAGTTGAATACTTTCATCTGGACGTCACATAATCCCTGTGGGCTTGTTCTTTGACCACCAAAGCCAATCAGTGTGAGCATTGTTGAGACTACATCATCGGATGAAAGTACATTTGCTTCCATGAGTTTTGACAGTGCACGAGAACTCATAGTAAAGGCCATAGACCCAGTATCAAGTATGCCTCGAAGCAAAAGAACCATCTAGTTTCCCAGCTAACAAGAGTCAGGACTACACTGTTGAACTTGTGGTATGTTGGCAGTCCCCGCAGAGCAAGCTGATACTCTGTGGCCATAGGCATGACAGTTAAAGCACAGACAGTTTATTCGACAGTGCGAAAAATTATCATGATTTGCATCACCACATAATTCGCATGCTGCATTTTGTCTGGGTACAGCACTCCTTCCTTTATGCTGAGGTCTGAACACTCTTGTTGTCTGCTGACAAGATCCCTGATCCAAAAACTCGTTCCAAAAGAGTGATCACTCGACTCAAAGACTGATCCTGAGTAGACTGCTCAGTCACCTGGGATGGAGGTACCACAGCAGCAGCTGTCTCTAAACCATGACCGTGGGCACACATAACGTCCGTTGACAGCATGGCACGCAATGCCACTCACATGTGCATTAGACTTGCGTTGTTGAAGCTTATTCTCCCTTTGATACTCATCCAGTCTAACCTGCACGTCCGCTGCAGTCCATTCACACTCTCCACCCACTCATCAACAGAAATTTTCTCCTCCCCATCACCTCTGAAATATAGAGGCTCATTGACATCATGCTTAACAACCAATCTAACTTTTGACAGTTCACTCATATTGAAAGTTGAATCACTTTGTTTGTTTTGGCCAAAAACCCCAGATTCAAGACAGGTGACAATGTTCTGGCCAATGCTGCTGCCTATCTGTTTCACTATGTCATTAATCAGGTTCACTAGCACAGCATTCAAATCAGATAATTGCACAGAATCATCAGAGACGGCAGAAGACTGTGACACAATAGGTGTCTGCACATCAACACTTCTTGTGTGAATAGGGGTTGAGAAAAGTGGACCTATTTTATCAGCCCCACCAATCTGATTTGTATGGGCACAGTACCTCAGTACCCCTCTCCCACTTCCCATACTGTTCTGACTATTAGAACTCTCCATATCAGAATCAGCTATTCAAATCACAATACTTCTTGTAATTGACTTTTCCCCCCTTCTTTTACAAAAAAAAATAAAAAATCTATAAAATTTAAATTATAATTTAGAATTCCAGAGATTAAGACTCTAAATTAACCCAAGGTAGTATTTAAAGTCCTTTAAAGAATTAATTCAATACAAGAATCAATATATTTCAGTCCACTAAATACTTAAAAAGTTTTCACGAATCAGGAATCCAGTTCACAGTTTATATGTTCAAATGGCAAACGTTTCATCCACTCCAATGTCCGATCCCACGAAGAGTGAAGCGACGATCACGGCAGCAGTTGTAGCGGTGTGTTTCCTGCGTTGTGTTGAAACGAAAGACAGACTGCGAAAATTCTTGCCATCAGATCCTCGTTTATTCTGGATAACACAAATGGAAATATATGAGGACTCGTGCAGCATATAAACCAGCATGCGGCAGCAATGCACAATGCGCTGTGACATCTCATGCAGACTGGGACAATATACTTTCACAAAAGCAAATTTTACGAACATATAACAATGGAACATGTACCTGGATAACAAAAATGGAAATATATGAGGACTCGTGCAGCATATAAACCAGCGTGCGGCAGCAATGCATGACGCTGAGAAAGAGAAAATTACAGATATTAAAAAGAAATTTCAGTAAAGAAAAATAATCAACGAAACATCTGAGTGTGCATCACAGAGGGGCTTTAGATCACAATCATACAGATATATCATGTGAATTCATTCGTTACATGAAATACGGCCCTAATTGACTCGCTACAAAAGCTTGTGCGACCTACCGCTGTGACATCTCATGCAGACTGGGAAGCAGCAAAGTGCGCCAACCCCCAAGTCAGTATGGCGGCAGGAAACCGCAAATATGATCATGTCCGTGTTTGTTTTTTGGTTTAGAAAGTGTTTTGTTTTCCAGTTTTTCCCCGTGGCATGGAAACCACCGCATACTTTGCTCCAGAGACAAGCCCGCCAGCTGCAACTCACTCAAGCCCCCCAGCTGGTTAAGACCAGGGGGTGCTCTAGATTCCCAGTTAAGCCCAGGGAGGGCTCCAGATACACAGGCGAGCCCAGGGAGGGCTCCAGGCCCCGGTTCTGTCAGTTATGTCAGACTCTGTCCCGTGTTTTGTGTTTCCTTATGCCCTTATTTGGTTCCTTCCTGTTCCTCTCCCGATTGTGTTGATTTAAATCCAGGTGTTCCCCATTTATTACCATTGATCCTAGGTGTGTCTCATTATCCCCTCGTCTTGTCATGTTTTTAAATAGTGTTCCCTGTGCTTAGTTCAGTGTCCGGTATTGTTCACGTCAACCTGTGCTACGTGAGTTTTCCTTGATGTCATTAAAATTCTCTCGATTGATGTACTCCTCGTCTCCTTCATTCCTCGCTCCGCACTCCTCTCAATAGATCACCATCACAATTATACTGCCTGGTTCTCAAATTCTTTTATTCTAAAAGCTTTGCTCCTGTTGTCGATTTTCCACTCTTCTGTTTCTCTGTTCTTGCCTTTGCTTTGGAGAGGATTATAATCGGTTGATGGAACCAGAGCATGATTGAGTGAGAAGTCATGCTGCACAAGTGTAGTAATTATTGTGTAGTAAACTCTCCCCATTAGCCACCGGACAGAGCTGTTTGCACTGGGTGTTTACTGTAAGCAGCAAAATGATTTCATGCACTTCACCCACCAGAACCAGCTGCATAAACCTAACTAGTCAGAACTAGTCTTTAGTGAATCCTGAAAGAAATTAAGTCCTAAGTGGGAAAGTAGGATCTGGTCCATTTAAGGATTTGAAAACAAAGAAAAGTATCTTAAAATCAGTTATATAATGGAGAAGAAGCCAATGAAGAGACATTAAAATCATGGTAATATGTTCACACTTACATACATTACACCCAACAGAAGTCAAGGCGCAGAATTTCGCACCATTTGAAGTTGTGAAATAGATAGTTGATTTAACCCACGGAAATGAAGTCGTAAGGTAAGAGATTCCAGAACGGATGCCCCTAAAAGACTGACTAACCCAGTTCAGCTCAGTTTGGCATATCAACCATCGGCAATCTTTATGCTTTAGCAGGTGCTGGAGATCCTCAGCAGGACAAATGTTAGAGACTTCTCTCTGCTAATGAGCAATGTGTTTAAGAAAGAGACAGGAGAGATGTGCGGTGCTGAGCTGCTCCAGAAACAGGATGTGCTAACAGTAGCATCTGTGTGGTGTCCCTAACCTATGTTTAGTGTCACTGTGTGTGTGTGTGTGTGTGTGTGTGTGTGTGTGTTCAGCCATCCAGTCTGGGCTCCATGGCTTTGACTGAGGGCGCTCTCTGTCAGCACGACCTGATCAGAGTGATCTACAGCGGCCTGCACCCACAGAGAGAGACCTTCACTGCCCAGAACAGGTCATTGTCTCGAGAACTCTTTCTCTCAGTTAAATGTTCCCAAGGAAGGATCTGTGAAATGAGTCCTCAGACTGTAGTGTTGATGCACACTGGCGGCAGCCGCTGCGAATGCAGGTGATGTCTGTGTGTCTGCAGGTTTGAGGTGCTGTGTTTCCTGATGCTGTGCTATAACTCGCTGGTGGTCTACATGCCCCACTCATCACACCGGGCCGTCTGCAGGATGAGCTCACGGTGAGATCTCACCTCCGCTCTCTGAACCCACAGCCATTAGAAGCAAGCAATGCCAAGTTTATCTCTAGAGCTCAATTTAAAACAGCTTAAGCTACATTCACACTGCGAGCCTTAGTGCTCAATTCTGATTTTTGCTCGGGTCTGACTTTTTGTATAGCTGTTCACATTGTTGTTTTAAATGTGGCCGATATCAGATTTCCAGTGTGAACAGATCATGGTTCTGAACTGACCCGCATGCGCAAAAGAATAATACAAACATGGTTGCCAGGTTTTCACAACAAAATCTGCCCAATTGCTTCTCAAAACTAGTCCAAAACTAGTCCAATCACGTTTCAGGGGTAAATATTGCATTAGTGCGGTCGCTTCAACTCACAGTGTTGAAAAACAACCCTCAGCAGAAAAAGTAGCCCAATTCTGTGGGAAAACTTGACAACACTTGCGCAGCGCCCTGTCATATGAAAGTGAGTGAAAGTCGTGACATTTGCCAAGTATGGTAACCCATATTCAGAATTGGTGCTCTGCATTTTACCTATCCAAGTGCTCACAGCAGTGAGAAGTGAACACACTGTGAACACACACCCGGAGCAGTGGGCAGCTATATATCCAGCACCCGAGGAGCAACTGGGGGTTCAGTGCCTTGCTCAAGGACACTTCAGTCATGGGTATTGAGGGTGGAAGAGAGCGCTGTTCATTCACTCCCCCCACCTACAACTCCTGCCAGCACCGAGACTCGAACCTGCGACCTTCTGGTTACAAGTCCAAATCTCTAACCATTAGGCCACAGCTGCCCCTATGGAAGTAAACACGGAGGACATAAAGTAAGCGATTATGTGTTTATTCATAGTGTGATCTGCCACAGAAGCCAGTGAAATTATGCACAGGCAATATGAAAAGATTTTTTGTAACTTTTATGATACGTTTTCATGTTTTGCTTGTTTATAGAATTGTCACTGTAATACTTAAGAGTTCTGAGACATCACACTTCCACTGATTACTTTTCGCAGCTGTCTTGTTAAAACTCGCATGAATTCCGATGTGACTGTTCACACAGCGGTTGCATTGCAAAACTTCTGACCTGTATCTGATTTAGTACCACATATAGAAGTGTCACAAACCGGAAATGAAAAGAGCAGATTCCATGTAGTTTGTGCTGTTCACACTGTAATGAGAAAAACAGACCTGAGTCACGTGAGCAAAAAAAATTTGGCCAGATTTGGTCAGCATCCATCTGCAGTGTGAATGTAGCCTTAGAGTTAACTAAAGTGCTTTACATCGATACAAGTATAACAGCATTCAAAACGAAATTATATTAATCTCTATAGTACCTTAAAAGCCAAAGAAAACAGATGAGTTTTTAGCTTAGATTTAACATCAGAAAGTGATTGAGCAGTTCTAACACACAATGGAAGGCTATTCCACAGTTTAGGTGCAATAACAGAAAAAGCCTGATCTCCTCATAGTTTTAGTCTTGCCCTAGGAACCATCAGCAGCCTCTGATTGAAGAAAGGCTCGACAAGTAAGTGGGTGCCGGTCTGTTTAAGGATTTGAAAGCAAATAATGGAGTCTTAAAATCAATTCTATAATGGCTAAGAAGCTAATGAAGAAACATTGAAATCATGGTAATATGTCAATCACCCAACAGAAGTAAAGCCGCAGAATTTGAAGTAGAGAAAGAGATGTTTGATGTATCCGTGCATGCAGAGAGTGAGAGCATGTGTGTGTGTGTGTGTGTGTGTGCTGTGCAGGCTGTGCGTGAGCGGCTTTCCCCGTCAGCAGCTGAAGGCCTGGACCACTCCCTGCATGCGTGTGCTGTTGGAGCCCCAGTTCATGGTGCAGATGCTGGCTGCTGTCTATCATGCCATGTGAGTGTGAACACGCCAAAGACTTCTCCTTACAAACTCACCTGAGCGTTGTTAAAGTCCTCCACAGTAATGCTTGTACTTGCATACCATTATAAAATACTGGACTACAGTGAGAATGTGGTGATCATTGAGAACATTGGGAACTGGAAATTACAAAAATAGTGAAATATCCAAAATACAAATGTTTTTCAGTGAATTACAGTTCTGAGAATGTGTATTTTTACATTAGAAGGAATATAACTTGTTGTAATGATCTTCATGCAGGCCTGTAGTGACTAGAATTGAGTTCTAAGTGAATTTGCATGATAGTTTTTACATTTCACGGGTTAAGCTGTTAGTTTTGCGTGATCAGGTTTGCTGTGGTGATCTACTAGTATGTTTGTGTGCGGATGGGCATGTGTTTGCACAGATATAACGGCGAGTGGGATGCTGGGAGAGAGGCTTTGGATGACATCCTGTACAGAGCTCAGCTGGAGCTGTATTCAGAGCCACTGCTGGTACGATTCAGACACCTCTCCTGTTTGTGGATGATTCTCTCTGCAGCTCGTCATGCTTTTTCACCGCTCTCTGCCTCTATGCTGTTTAGCTGGGCAATGCGATGAAGAGCTCTCTGCCTGGCAGCGCTCCAGATGGATCTCAGGGGAGGAAGGTCCTGCAGGTGGAGGTCACTTCCAGCATCAGAAGGATCTCCCGCTGCACCATCACTGCCGCATCCATCCGCAGACTGCGCTGGAAGAGAGAGGGTGAGGTCAACGCATCACACACACTAGGTCCAGCAGACCTCACAAACACTGGACCACTCTCCTGGATCACTGCTGCACCTTTCTCCTTCATGCCGTTAGACCGGGTGTCCAAACCTGTTCCTCTGCAGAGTTCGGCTCCAACCCTAATCAAGCACACCTGAAGCAGAGAATCAAGCTCTTCAGACTCAATAGAAACATCCAGGCTGGTGTGCTGGAGCTGGACTCTGCAGAACTTCAGGGTCAGTACTGGACAGCCCTGCATTAGGCCGTAAAGGTGTCATTATCATACATATCTGATATGTATTTTTTCCTGAGGTATTTTGTGTCAACCATAGTCATATTTAAAGGGTTAATTCACCCAAAAATGAAAATTCTGTCATTAATTACTCACCCTCATGTCATTCCAAACCCATTCATCTACGGAACACAAATTAAGATATTTTTGATGGAATCTGAGAGCTCTCTGACCCTCCATAGACAGCAACACAACTTTAATGTGGTCCAGAAACATAGTAAGGACATTGGTAAAACAGTTCATGTGACATCAGGCGTTCAACTTCAGTTTTGCAAGCTATGAAAATACTTTTCTCCAAAATGGCAGAAGACAGTAACTCGGGTGAGAAGAATTGTTGAATAAAGTCATTATTATTGTTTTCTTTGCACACAAAAAGTATTCTCGTAGCATTGTAAAATCACGGTTGAACCACTGATGTCACATGGACTTAACAATGTCCTTACTTTCTTTCTGGACCTGGGAACATTTCAGTTGTGTTGCTGTCTAAGGAGTCAGAAAGCTCTCAGATTTAATCAAAAATATCTTAATTTGTGTTCCGAAGATGAATGAAGGTCTTACGGGTTTGGAACGACATGAGGGTGATTAATTAATGACAGAATTTTCATTTTGGGGTCAACTAACCCTTTAAGTTTTTTTTTTATCATTTGTAAAATATTTCCTACTTGTTTTGAGCACTTCTGCTTTAAGTACTTACAGTGCTTTCAGATCTTAAGTACACCCCATGAAAAGTTCTGTAGTTTTGTATATGTGGGCGTATCAATACAGACTCTTTCATAGCCAAGTGAACTAGGGCTGCTGCATTGTGCCCCTCGATCATCCCCAAGATACTTAATTTTTGTGAGAGTTTTGTGATTAATTACATTTTTAAATGACCAGCAGAAATATAGTGTGGTTGTATTTTTCATCCCTCCCCCTCACTGGCAGAATTTCATGTGAAATGTTCCCACAATATTACCGTATCTTAGAGTCCAATTTGTAAAAACCATTCACATACTTGTCCTTTTTATGAGCCATTTTCTGAAGCTTTCTCACTTCTCTAGACAGCCACCGACAATCACATGAGCACAGCTCTTTAATTGCACAATAATCACTAGTCAAACGCACTTAAACCACTGTAGCCTAATGCAATCTATTAACTACGCACATCATAACATTTTAGGGAAGTACCATATTATGTCATAAATTATTTTAATAAGATTGAATTTGTATTTAACCTGATTTTAAGTTCAATTTTAACGCCACCTGTCCACAATTATTCAGCCAATGAACAAATTATACAGAGAGCAAAGAATATTTACATTATCAAAAATATCACTGAATTCAGTCTAGCACTCTAAAAAAAGCTCTAGTTATATTAAGTGAAGCTGTCTGCAGTGTCTGATGAATGAATCTCTTATTTACATGTACATCTGCGTTTTGTTGTTTCTGATAATAGATTCACCACAGAGACTTGCATCATTAGTTTCCAAGGTGTATGTGAGGTCTTGCCAGAGTTTGAAAGGATTGGGGAGGCAAGTAACATGTCATGTATCGTGGTCAATTCAAGTGTCTCAAGCCTCTCAAACAGTTGGATGAGTAAGGGCCGGGCCCAGAGCTCTGTTAGGAGCTGCATAGTGCACAGGACTTAGAAGCAGTTGTACAGTCTGTGGGCAGCTTGGTGATCATCATCTTTGTCTGGCACTCACAGAGATGCACAGTTCTGTGAAAACCTCCCTCATGGATACAATGAGCAGGTTATTCAACAGCGTCATAAAGGTGTTAAATTACATCTTAAAACATGCAACATTTCCTGCCAAAAAGAAGCAGTTCTGCCAATGCAGTCTCACTCCATGCCCAGCCAAAATCCCTTCACCAGACACTACAACTCCACAGAAAGCACTGGATTCAGCAGTGAAATCAAAACCCTCCTCTCAAACATAAATAATGTGCTGCTCAGTAAGCGAACTGCTGTGCCCGCTGTCCAGTCATGCAAATACATGGGAAGCCCTCATGAGAGTGTCAGATTGGGTACTAAGATTAAGTACTAAAGGTAGTGAAATGCAATCCAGTTTGCACAACAGGCACCTAATTTCAACACCTGTCTTCAACCCTTATCGCCCAGATACAATTCTGAACTGGCATATTGCTCTGTTTTTAAAGCTCTCACTATCCATTTGTTTTCTTTTTATTTATTATAAAAACAAAAGCAAAAAAGGTCTCTCACACTAGCTTGCTTTATTCTTTTTCTATTCTATCTGTTTTCCTTTTATAATATAATTAAAAAAAAAACTTGCTACATGTACTGCGTTAAGCTAACTGAGACTTGTCATAGTACTTGTGTATTATTGCTCTTTTGTTGATTTCTATTCTTCATTTTTACTCATCTGTAATCCTCATTTGAAAAAACCTTCTAATAAAAGGCAATCTACCAAATGGCAAAGCATCAATACAAAGCATTTTTAAAAAAAAATAACATCTCCGCACACTCTGTGTTATAGTGATGAAGTAAACAATGCTTTATATTTTCACATTTAGATTAAATATACCACTCTCATGAATTAAGTTAAGCACACAAATTACATGACATAATTATCAAGAAGTTTAATTATTAGAAAAATCACCCATTTGGTACAGACATACTGTATTAATGATAGCGGGGCAGGCTCGGTTCCAGAATCAAATTACTGAGGGTGCTTCCTCAATGCAAATCAATTTAAATCTATATTTTTGTCTCATCCATTGCTATTGCTATGCTGCAAAGAACGCTCCCATTATTATTATTTACAAGCTGTCACTAATCTTAGCTTATTGCGATCTTGCGAAGTTCCGTTAAAAACAGTTAATCTCTCTACACTACGCAAAGAATCTGTCATTTACATTATGTTTACACTTAGTTTGTTATAATAAGAAGATTCTTGAGTGCACAGAACTCAGCACTGGGCAAAATCAATGGCATTTTGAGTGGTGAGTGGACTCTTAACTTTAATGTCTCTGACTTCACATTGCATTCATGAAATTAAACAGTTATGTCTGTGAATAGTTACATTACTTAAGGCAAATCACATTGGAAATAGAAACCTTTGACGCTTTCCAGAGCGCAAACACAAATGTGCACTGCTTGTTTGCCAAATCTGTTTGGCCAAAATGTTATTATTATAGTTTCAACTGAGGATGCTTTCTCTAGCACCTCAAATTCTGCCTTAAATTGTGTAATACTGCAGAAATCATAGTCTGAGTGCAAATGAAATATTTTTATCTGAATATTGATTAATGATATGCATGATTACCAGTTAAGACTGATGCTTCAGGTGAGTGGTAAAGTGTCTTAATCATAGTAATGTAATGTTCACGAAACCAAAACATTGCAGAACTGCCCACATATACTTTCACTCTAGCCTGTCAAAGCTCAATTGCGAAATTAAATGAATCAAGCATGAAAGTCCTTACCACATCCCATATTTCTAAATATAAATCAGGAGGAAGGCCATCTTGGCCTGGTGACTTGCCCTTCTGAAGGCTTTTATTGCACTGATGAATGCCTTAGACTCACATTCCCTCAGCCTGAGGGCCAGTAAGTGGCTAGGTCTCTCCGATTCGAAATAATATTTTTGCCTCATCCTATGTAAAATAAACTTGATTGTGAAAGTAAGTCATATTCCTCTTTCAAGGAGGACAATCGTGTAGCTTGTTGATCAGAAAAAAAAATGTTTTTGTAAGTTCTGTAATGATTGGATTTGATTTTCTAATTGTGTAAATTGGCAGATTTTCGCTTTGGCAAGAGCAGAAGAAAAAGATATACAAAATCCTTGTATTGCACACTTCGTAATTTCCCACAATATTTGAGGGTCTACATCACAAGATATATAAAAGGAGAGAAACTCCTTTATATGATTGTTTAGTAATGATGTATTAAGATGCCATTTAGGGGCCTTGGTCTTAATGTTGGAAAGGTGAACATTACATAACACTGCAGAGTGATCAGACAGTAAAATTGGTAATATAGAGATGGAAGAGATAGATGAAATTAGAGATGGGCTGAGAAATATGTAATCTATCCTAGAGAAGTCCTTAGATGTAGTATTTTGGATTCTCCAAAGATTGATTACATTAAATTCTGCAATAAATTTATTCAATAACTTAGAGGATGGGTTAGCGTTAGTATCAGGGCGAGATTTATCCAGTTCAGGATTTAAGACAGCATTAAAATCACCACCCATCACTAAAAGAACAATCAATCTGCTCAAGTAATATATTTGAAATATTTGTGAAAAATGCACTCATTCGGGCAGTCACCTTTATTTTTCAAGTCACCTTTATTTATATAGCGCTTTAAACAAAAAAGATTGTGTCAAAGCAACTGAACAACATTAATTAGGAAAACAGTGTGTAAATAATGCAAAATGACAGTTAAAGGCAGTTCATCATGGAATTCAGTGATGTCATCATGCAGCTCAGTTCAGTTTACATAGTATCTGTGCAATAATTTGCAATCAAGTCAACGATAATGCTGTAAATGAAGTGTCCCCAACTAAGCAAGCCAGAGGCAACAGCGGCAAGGAACCAAAACTCCATCGGTGACAGAATGGAGAAAAAAACAGGCTCAGTTGGGGGGCCAGTTCTCCTCTGACCAGACAAAACCAGCAGTTCAATTCCAGGCTGCAGCAAAGTCAGATTGTGCAGAAGAATCATCTGTTTCCTATGGTCTTGTCCCGGTGGTCGTCTGAGACAAGGTCTTTACAGGGCATCTGTCTCTGGGGCTCTAGTTGTCCTGGTCTCCGCTGTCTTTCAGGGCTGTAGAGGTCCTTTCTAGGTGCTGATCCTCCATCTGGGCTGGATACGTACTGGATCCGGGTGACTGCAGTGACCCTCTGACTTGGATACAGACTGGATCTGGTGGCTACGGTGACCTCGGAATAAGGGAGAAACAGACTAATATGAGCATAGATGCCATTCTTCTAATAATGTAGCAAGTACATCAGGTGTTATGGGAAGTGTTCCCGGTTTAATGGATTTGGATATAAGAAGCATATTAGTGTGTTATGTGTAAGCCAGGTTAAAGAGATAGGTCTTTAATCTAGATTTAAACTGCAAGAGTGTGTCTGCCTCCCGAACAATCTTAGGTAGGTTATTCCAGAGTTTAGGCGCTAAATAGGAAAAGGATCTGCCGCCCGCAGTTGACTTTGATATTCTAGGTATTATCAAATTGCCAGAGTTTTGAGAACGCAGTTGACGTGGAGGACTATAATGTAACAAGAGCTCGTTCAAATACTGAGGTGCTAAACCATTCAGGGCTTTATAAGTAATAAGCAAGATTTTTAAATTTATACAATGTTTGATAGGGAGCCAGTGCAGTGTTGACAGGACCGGGCTAATTTGGTCATACTTCCTTGTTCTAGTAAGAACTCTAGCTGCTGCATTTTGGACTAATTGGAGTTTGTTTACTAAGCGTGCAGAACATAATTTAGATATATTTTTGAGATGGAAAAATGCAGTTTTACAAATGCTAGAAACGTGGCTTTCTAAGGAAAGGTTGCTATCAAATAGCACACCTAGGTTCCTAACTGATGACGAAGAATTGACAGCGCAGCCTTCAAGTCTTAGACAGCTTTCTAGGTTATTACATGCAGAGCTTTTAGGTCCTATAATTAACACCTCTGTTTTTTTTTTTCAGAATTTAGCAGTAAGAAATTACTCGTCATCCAGTTTTTTATATCGACTATGCATTCCGTTAGTTTTTCAAATCGGTATGTTTCGCCGGGCCGTGAAGAAATATAGAGCTGAGTATCATCAGCAATATAGTGAAAGCTAACACCGTGTTTCCTGATGATATTTCCCAAGGGTAACATGTAAAGCGTGAAGAGTAACGGCCCTAGTACTGAGCCTTGAGGTACTCCATACTGCACTTGTGATCGATATGATACCTCTTCATTCACTGCTACGAATTGATGGTGGTCATAAAAGTACGATATAAACCATGCTAATGCACTTCCATTAATGCCAACAAAGTGTTCTAGTCTATGCAAAAGAATGGTGTGGTCAATAGTGTCAAACGTAGCACTAAGATCCAATAGCACTAATAGAGAGATACAACCACGATCAGATGATAAGAGCAGGTCATTTGTAACTCTAAGGAGAACAGTCTCAGTACTATGATACAGTCTAAATCCTGACTGGAAATCCTCACAGATACCATTTTTGTCTAAAAAGGAATATAATTGTGAGGATACTATGTTTTCCAGTATCTTGGACAGAAAAGGGAGATTCGAGATCTGTCTGTAAATAACTAGTTCTTTGGGGTCAAGTTGTGTTTTTTTTGATGAGAGGCTTAATAATAGCCATTTTGAAGGTTTTGGGGACATATCCTAATAACAATGAGGAATTAATAATAGTCAGAAGAGGATCTATGACTTCTGGAAGCACCTCTTTTAGGAGCTTAGATGGAATAGGGTCTAACATACATGTTGTTGGTTTCGATGATTTAACAAGTTTATACAATTCTTCCTCTCCTATAGTAGAGAATGAGTGGAACTGTTCCTCAGGGGATCTATAGTGCATTGTCTGATTTGATACTGTAGCTGATGGCTGCATGGTTACAATTTTATCTCTAATAGTATCGATTTTTTATTTTTCGTTAATTTAGCCACTGTATTGAATAAATACCTAGGGTTATGTTTGTTTTCTTCTAAAAGAGACGAAAAGTAATCAGATCTAGCAGTTTTTAATGCTTTTATGTAGGATAGGTTACTTTCCCTCCAAGCAATACGAAATACCTCTAGTTTTGTTTTCCTCCAGCTGCACTCCATTTTCCGGGCTGCTCTTTTTAGGGTGTGAGTGTGCTCATTATACCACGGTGTCAGACTGTTTTCCTTAACCTTCCTTAAGCGTAAAGGAGCAACTATATTTAAGATGCTAGAAAAGAGAGAGTCCATAGTTTTTGTTACATCATCAAGTTGTTCTGAGGTTTTCTATATGCTAAGGAATTGGGATAAATCAGGAAGATTACTTACAAAGCAGTCTTTTGTGGTAGTAGTGATGGTTCTACCATACTTGTAACAAGAAGTGGAATTTACAGTTTTAGCTATATGAAGTTTGCACAAAACTAAATAATGATCTGAGATATCATCGCTTGGCTGCATAATTTCAACACCATCAACATTCCATTTGACAGTATTAAATCTAGAGTATGATTTCAACAATGAGTAGGCTGAGACGTGTTGTCTAACCCCAGTAGAGTTCAGAATGCCTATAAATGCTGATCCCAATGCATCTTTTTTATTATCAACATGGATATTAAAATCACCAACAGTTAAAACTTTATCTGCAGCCAGCACTAACTCGGATGTAAAATCAGCAAACTCTTTAATAAGGTCTGTATGGTGCCCTGGTGGCCTGTATACAGTAGCCAGTACAAACATCACAGGGGATTTATCATAAACATTAGTTTCTCTGGATAATGTTATATGAAGCACCAATACTTCAAACGAGTTATACTTGAAGTCTGCCCTCTGAGAAATCCTGGAAACATTGTTATAAATTGAAGCAACACCTCCACCTTTACCTTTTGGACATGGCTCATGTTTATAACAGTAATCTTGGGGTGTAGACTCATTTAAAATAATGTAATCATCAGGTTTTAGCCAGGTTTCTGTCAAACAGAGTGCATCTAGATTATGATTAGTGATCATATTATTTATAAAAAGTGCTTTCGTAGAAAGGGACCTGATATTCAATAAGCCAAGTTTTATAAATTGTTTATCCGTATTGCATCTGTTTTTTATTTGTTGAACCTCAATTAAATTGTTGCTCTTAAATTGGTTTGGACCTTTTTTGTATTTTCTAGCTCTGGGAACAGACACAGTCTCTATAGTGTGATATCTAATTCAAAGAGCACCAATTAGACAAGAAATAACTGATTTCTGTGATGTGAGGCGGCTAATAGATGGTCGGTTTAGCCAGTCTGTCTGCTTCCTGACCTGGGCCCCAGTTAGTCAAGTACAAACTCTAAGACTATGTGCCATATTTCTAGAGAGAAGAGCGGCACCACCCCAGGAGGGATGAAGACCATCTCTTTTCAACAGGTCAGGTCTGCCCCAAAAGCTCGTCCAATTGTCTATGAAACCTATGTTATTCAGTAAATGGAGACCAATGCTAACCTGTCATTATGTATTTTACAGCGTATTAAAACAAATCTAGCTTCATCATCATTCCCGGTATGTTCAGTAGTGAAATGTTACCTCCTATCAACTAAGATAAGCACCCCCTTAGTTTTATTACGAGCACAAGAGAAGGCTGCCAGTTTTTAATACTTGTTTTGAAAATGTGCCACATCGCATTGTTTTTAATGGGTTTCTTGTATCAGGGCAAAGGAAATCAATTTACGGTGCAAATATATATGGGTACGCATAATAGGAGAATTTAGGCCATTTGCATTCAATGATAAGATATTCAGAACCTTATTGTGTGCTCGCAATGTCAAGATTATGTTTACCTGAAGAGAAACAAAAGCAAGACCATACTGCCAGTGACATGTAAACATTATTATGTATCATGGATAACAGTCCACCTTGATGCATAATCCTTTTAGAAGAAAAGCAAAATAAATAAAAGTATTGATGTCTGTTGAAGGGCATAGAAAAAAACAAGAAGAATGAACGACAAACAACTTTGTTGAAAAGCTAAAGCAGACTGCACATTACAGAGAGTGTAGGTCTGCATAAACGAAATAAACACATGTTGATGCGTGACCAGTCCACTTCAGTGCAAGACATGCCCCCAAAAGGCCCACTGAGCCAAAAGGTTAGAGATCGAACCTGCTCTCCATTAGCCTGAAAAAAGTAATAATAAATAAAAAGAAATAAAATAAATAATTATTATTTACCAGTCAGCAGACGACCGTACAAGACAGGGGCAAGATTCCAAAAAGAAATTAACAAGTGTCCATGGCCACCTTGTTGTTGTCCACTTCAGGGCAGTTAGGATCACCACAGAGCTCATCTAGTTTAGCTGAAAGGATGAAGACGGAAGCCGTTGCCTTACTGCTGATTTGTAGCGCTGCAGAATATGTCTTCTGTGACAGTGAAGTAACAAAATCCTCTGCCTTTTGAGGAGAGTCAAACATCATCTGCTCATCTTTGTGACGTAGTTTAATTACCACCATATATGTGAGGCAGGGCTGGAGACCAAGTGCTGTCATCTTCTTCAATACTGGATTAAAGCTCTTTCTCTTGGTAGTTGTGGCTGGACTAAAGTTGGGAAAAAATAGTAGCGTGACATTGTCCTGCGTAAATTTCACCGGATACGCCTGCCGAGCACCTTTCAAGATCGCCGACCTGTCATGCCATCTTAGTACACGGAAGATGAGAGTATGCAGCCGATCAGAGTTTTTCCTTCCGTCATACACGCAATGTGCCCAGTCAATCTCGAAGTCACGGCCTTTCGGTGAGGGGATCCACTTGGAAAGATTAACTCTGAGGAAGCCAGCTGCATTGGATCCCTCTGCCCCTTCTGGTAACCCCACCAGTCATACGTTATTACTCCTATCTCCAATCTTCAGTGTAATTTTTTTGGTGAGTTGTTCCAGCTGATTTCTTAAGTTTGTGACTGTCCTCCTATCCTCACATGCAGCTGCTTGAATGGAATCGACACGGTCCTGTGTCTATTTTGCTGCGTTGGCTAGCTTTTCAACTTCTGCTTTTAGCTCTTTTACAGAATTGTTGGTCGTTTGTTTATCCAAATGTAGATCACAGAGTGCTGGGGACAGTACAGAGTCTATTACTTCTCTTACAGTCGAAGCCACAACCGAATCGAGTGCACTTTGTTGCTCTTTGAGCACTAGCTTGATACCGTTAGCTATAGCAGTGTCGAGATCCTCTCTGGAGATGGTGGAATCTTTAAATTTTTTCTTCATTGGCGATTATTCAATCTCTCTTTTCTGAATGTTCTTGACTGCTGGGGTACTCTTAGTGGGCTAGGTCAAATTTACTGAGAGGATATATACAATTTCTGATGAAGTGAGCAGAGTGAAGGACTATGCTTGCATTGCTGCCAAAGGGTCACGTGATCTCAGATTACACCAAGATGTCTGACCGAACTTGATGGGGTAATTGTAGAAGAACCTTGCTGGATGGTGAAATCATGCTGTAGAATTGGAGTGGCAGGGAAGACAAGAAGCTCAGTCTTTTCCAGGTTGAGGTGTAGGTGATGTTCTTTCATCCATGCCGGGATGTCCGCCAGGCAGCCTGAGATCCGTGCAGCTACCGTTGGATCATCAGTGAGGTAGAATTCAAACACTACCGGACCGTTTGACATCTACTGTACTGCTGCTAGTGTTGTGTGGCTACTATACTGTACATTACTCATCCAGTCTTGAACAAAGTGACCGTAAAATGTGTACAAATGAGTAAGAACTAACTCTTAAGTCTGATGATGTACCGTATAAATTAACTTACTTACATTAACAGTACATACATATTTCCTGCTTCCATCTGCCTTTTCAGCACGGTGTAAATTGTGGCCAGGACTATCATTACTATTTCATGCACTGATTACTTATCATCTGTCATAAAAGCACTTGAATGGTGTGTTAATTTGTACAACAAGTTTAATCATTTATAGATAATAATGTTTTTAGTTGTATATTTTTTGTATGTAATATTTAAGTAAGGGATAATGTACATCCAGCCGGTTGTTCTCGCAGAATAAACCCCGACAGGGTGATCAGGACCCCGACACGAAGCTACTTACACGGCTACTTGCCACATAAGTAAATAATTAGATGCAATATATTGATTTGAGTTTAAATATTTGAACGCAGAGCTTCCGTGAAGACAGCAGTTGCGAGCAAGCGGCAAATTCAAACTAAATAGACATTTAAGGGAAAGGGTGCTGGCAAACCACATATTACACAACATTTCACCACAAAATAATTAAGGCAATAAAAGAATTAAGATGAAAATGTTTTAAACCTTACCAGTTTGTTAGTTATCTTATAATCCATTACAGTGTACAAAACAATCATAGCAAAATGGCAGCAGCTGCGTTTGTATTGAACAAGAGCGAGTCCGCGATACCAGGATGACATAATTAAACAATTGTACACCATTTTGAATCGAGTTTTAATATTTTATATGCTAAACTAACGCAAAGGTTCCACCAAGAAAAAAATAGTTCAAGCAAGAATAATGAGCCGACTGCTGTTACCCGGATGACCCTGTTATTAGCTTTTACAGGTTGTTATCCAGGGATAACATACCTCAGAATGTCGTGACTGACCAATCAGAATCAAGTATTCCACAGAGCCATGAAATAAAGCAGATGTAACCTCCCCCAGTCCCATCCCCACCACTTTTCAAAACAAACTAAATAGACTTCTAAATTAATTGATCCTTTCGACGACCAGTCCTCTTATGTGTTTTTCTGATAGTAGATGCATTTACAAAGATGTACACAGTTTGAAGAGTTTTTTAGAGGCCTTCTGATGTTATCCTTGGGTTTGTCCTCACCTCTTTCAGAGTTGCCGTTGTGTTCTTAGAGTTTGCAGGATGCCCGCTCACAGGGAAATCAGCGACTCGCCGGAAGTTTCCACATTTGAAGACAGTATCTTACTGTGGATTCTGTGAATTAGATCAAGCTGTGGTTCACACTAACCACTCTTGCTTGAAAAGATCAGATTTGTCAGTAAACATGGCTATGTGTGCCTTTATTCAAAGGGCAGGTCACCCATGCCCCATGCTTCCCATATCTCATCTCCATCATTTACTCCAGTTAGTTTTTGGAGAAGTTGTAGAGCAGGGATGGGCAAACTTAGTTCTGGAGGGTCACAGTCCTGCAGAGTTAAGCTCCAACCCTGATCAAACTCACCTGCCTGTAGCCTTCTAGTAATGCTGGAGACATTGATGAGCTTGTTCAGGTGTGTTTAATTAACGGTGTTGTCGCCTCGCGTCGGGAGCGTTGGACCAAAAAGTTGCGCTCGTACACACCACACAGACTACAGCCGACGGCAAACTAACATTGCATTCTGCGCATGCGTGAGAGGAATGAACTGTTTATATCAGCAGCTATCAATAGTATATATTTGTCATTCGAAAGGAGAAACTGAAACAAAGATATACAAGATTAACACGGATAAACAAAACGTAAACCCAGCAGTGCTTGCTTACCATTTTGAATATCAGTAATGTTGATAACTATAATCATTTTAAGTGACTCATGTTGTTATGAAAACATTCGCGTATTAGAATGTTTGGGAAAGAACACTTAACATTTAAACAGCCTTCTGTCTGTACCGCCTTACATGCTTGTTTTCATCACTTTCACTTTAATTCTCGGGCACTGACTCGTTCGTTAAACTGAACATCCAATCAGAGCTCTCATTCTCACCGTTGGCCTCGACGGCCCGACGCCGATTCACAAACTACCACCGACGTGAGCCAGACGAGTGGAACACACCAAGCAAACTAGCCCAACCATCGTTTGCCGTCAGCCCGACTTTGGCCAACAGCCGACTGTCAGCTTCGTGTGTCCCAGCCTTTAGGGTTGGAGCTGAACTCTGCAGGACTGAGTTTATCCAACCCTGTTGTAGAGTTGCAGTTCAGAGAAGTCAGAACACAGAGGTTCACTTACTTTTTCCTGATCACTTAATGTAGATGAGTCAGATTGTGTTTGTTTGTAATTGTGAATTGTGACATCCTTTTTTTTATTTTACATGTCTTAAGCTCAAATCATTACAAAATATACATTGCATGCCAGTCGAAGATCTATACCTAATATGATTTAAAAACTGAAAAAGCTTTTCATGCGGTGTACACTTCACAGCACTGTAAATGTAAATGCCCTCTTCACATGTGAAATAAGCATCGTGCATGGATGGCAAGTGATCTGACTATAAAAGGTTTGAGCAATAGTATTAGTGATGCCTGCCTTCGCAGAAACCACCAATAGATTATATAATAGACACCACTTATCTTTTTGGACCTGGGGAAACTTTTGAGTTCATGTATTCTAGAGGACAATGTGGACACTTTATTCCACATTTGGATGGTTTGAAGTTTATGTTTATAAGAAGCAACTGCAACCACTGTGCCTGTCTTCACTCACCCTGACACATAATAGCATAAAAATCTTTTGGTTTTACTGTCAGTCAGACAAAGTCAGGTGAAGTCAGATGGGCCTATAAAAAGCTCAAAGCGTGTTGTTCTTGCACATGATCTTATAGGCAATCTAAGCTTCCATCATCTGTCCAGACCATGTGCTGTTGTGTGTGACGGAGCATGTGCCAGTGATGTTCTTGTGTCTGTTATTTCACTGTCTTTGTGTTTTGGGTGCTTTACAGCGCACTCTGCTCATGCTGTTCACCGTGACACTAAGAAGCACATTTCCCCTGTTGTGTTACATCCCAGATTGTTTTGACTTCTCAAGTGATGCCGAGTTCAGCCTCACCATCCTCCCTGGCCGACATGCCCCACAGGACCCAGCGGCCAATCACGAGCCAGGAGGGAGGGGCTCTCTCACAGTCACACATGAGGGTAGGCAGGGGGGTGGAGATAGATCATGGAGGCGGGCTTTTCCCCTTACGCCTGTTTCACACTGCAAGCGTGAGCGGCGCGTGAGCAACGCATATTTTTTTCGGCATCCATGTTAATCAATGAGTGCATTCACACCGGCAGCAGCAGCAGCGCATGAGCGTCGAGCAGGAGCGTAGTGTGAGCAGCACTGCAGCGATGGTTTCGGCGCCAGGTCTATTTTTGCTGCGCCGCTCACACTCACATAAAAAGACACAACACATTTTATATACAAAAAAAAAAATATTACACAAAAAAAAACGTGCTAAAAATGCACAGAACAACAATGCCAACTGTGTTTTAACACAAATTGGATTATGTCATGACAGAAAATGAAGAATAAAAAAATATGTATAGAAGATTTAGCCATTTTAACTTTGATTGACGTGACAAACTTTTATTTAATGGCAGTTCCACAGTTACAGAAACGGAGCTATAGACACAATAAATGCACATGAAACATACTGACATATTCAACATTCGGCCTAATAAAAATTATTAACGCTCAGCGTGTTCACCTCGGTTAGAAACACACCTTTTAATTTTTAAAATGAATCCCTATGAACAAATAATGACTTATAATATTCTCACTCAACAATTAGCTAAAACAGAATGAATATTATATTGCTCCAGGTCTTCAATTACAAAAGCGGACAACAAGGACACAAGACGAACAGACAAAAAAAAAATCTATAAACCATATTTACAGCTTCTAAGAAAAATATTAATCTTTAAATTACGATTGGCTAGAAACGCATAGCCTACATTTTTTAAGCAGCTCTAGCCTACATAAATAATAACTTAAAACATTTTGACATTCTTACTTAGCCTCACGATTAGTTAAAAGCCAACGAATAATTCACATTTCTCCTGATCAGTTACAAAAACGGAGCTTAATCACAAGAATTTTACATAAAGCACATTGACAGATTCTATAATGCACATGGAGATTATAGACACTCACTGAGTTATAACTTGGTAAATAGCGCATATCTGGGGAAGCGCCTGGGTAAAAGTATATATTTAAAAAAAAACAGTAGGTCTATAAACAGCATGTTTGTGTCTGACTGAAACAACAGGAGCTGTTTTTGTTGTTTACCATTTGTTTACCAAGACAAGTTTATGACTGACCAACCTCTAAAAACAAATTTATAGTAGTCTTTGTAAAGAAATATGACCATTTGGAGTGGCTGCTGTGACGCTTTACAAACGCTTCCAGTGTGAATACTCTGGCGCAGCTGCAGCTGCAGTGACGCTGTAGTTACGCTCACGTGCTGCTCATGCACCGCTCACGCTTACAGTGTGAAACAGGCGTTAGAATCACCCAGTGGCCTTGCTTCCTTCAGGGCACCTCAGCTCTTCCGGAATGTACCTCCCCAAAACCCCTGCGAGTCATGCTGACCCTGGTGTGACGCACACGAGTGAAGCGCGAGGACATTACTGAGAATCTTGACATAAAAACCAGTGGAAGTAATTCATTCTCATTGTCGAAAGGCTTCTTACAAAACCGCTTCTGTTGACTTACATTACTGAAATTAAATCTCCACTACTGTAGCTAAAATCTCAGCTCATCGCATACACGCTTGTGAAATGGTTTCTCGGTCACTACCTAAATACCTTTTATGCAGACATGAAATTGTCTTTCATTCATTTCCATAGTGTTATGCACTAATTATCAGTCCTCTGATAAAAAAAAGATGTAAGAGTCAGTTTCAGTGATAGACAAAAGATGATTTCAGTAGTTGATGAGGCACTAGTTCTAGAGGTGTAAATAGTACAATAATACCGACAATTGCAATTACTGATGTGGCAGTTCTCCATAATTTCATTACCAAAGATAAAAAATAAGAGCTTTTGCAAATTCATTTTTAACAGTTTACCTACTTTAAATATTTTTCTTCTTTTAATATTTGCAAATGAATAATAAAACAATTGTATGTAATTTTTTTAACTAACAAATATACGTTAAGAAGATGCAATAGTCAGTTATAAGGAACAAAGACCTCACATTACAAGCAATAAACAAAAAGTGCTTTCAGTTGTCCAAAGCGACTTTTTGTGCTTCAAACCAGTATGTTTATGATTACAATAATAGACTAAAAGAAAATATAGCAAATATGATAAATATGATAGCAAATACCAGTTTGCAACATTAAGCAGCATAACAGACATAACTAAAATAACTGAAACCGGATGACATTGGAAGCCTTGCACATTCAGGGTTAAAATCTGCAGCGGTTGCCATTACAGTAAAAATAAGTGGATTGACTACAGGGGCTCAGTCTGTAGACTCGTTCACATTAATGCCCAGATCTGTTTTGACATTAGATATCTTATCCTGTCTGTCAACAATCCATTAAGACATAACTGATTGTACTTATATTCATATTATATTCATGTATTCAGTGGCATTATTAATGTCTACAAACGGCATTTGGAAGGGAGAATACTGAAATGCTGCTAATGTAATGTTTTGCAAGCAAAGGGAGTAGTTGAGGCATGAGCCTGATGACAGGCTTTTATTCAACAAAACAAGCACAAGATGATGACTCTGGAACAGCAAGAACTTAACTAAACTGCTAAACTAGACACAGGTGGACATAATCAGTAACCAAGGAAATACAAGAACATACACCACCAGGGGCAAGTTCAAGTGTGCACCGTTTTGCTACAGTTTCTGGTTTGAACGACATGTTGCCTGGATACGGTGTGCAACGGGGTTTGAGATGCGTTTTCTCTTGTTTGGTGGGTGTGTCAAACTTGTCAGCCCAATCAGCAGCAACATGTATATAAACCACTAGGGTGACCAGGCGTCCCGAAAAATGCGGGACAGTCCCGAAATCTAAACTGTTGTCCCAAATCCCGAATCTGACCCTAATTGTCCCGAAAATTATACTAAAGCAAAATCTTGAGTAGTTATTGTCTGATAAACATTAAAAACTGTCTGCGGAGGTTGAGTCGTCCTGCAACCAGCCCCCACCGGCTGCTCATTGACTGCAGCATCTTTTTTCTAAGTTCTAAAAAAATACCGTAGGCGGCTAGGCGCGAATTTAGAAATGCATTGATAAGCTAATTTTCATTGATTCCATTGGCATGGCTGGTGTACCGGAACACCAACACGCTGCTAAAAAGCAAAAACGCCTCTGCAAGTACCAGGAGTTGTGGGTGGGGAAGTATCCATGGATTGCCACAGCCTTAAGATATGAAAGTAAAGCGTTCTGCAAAGTGTGTAGGAAAGAGTTTGGTGTTTCTCACGGAGGGGAGGCAGATGTTAGGCTGCATGCTAGCAGCAAACTACACTGTACCAACACCGCGATAGTACAGACCAACACGTTGGTCTCGTCCTTCTTTAAGAAGCAGGATGATTGCATGTATAATAAAATAGCTGCTGCTGAGCTGACCTCCGTGTTCCACTGTTTGGCCCACCAACAATCATACAGATCGCTTGACAGTGCGATGAAGTTAACGCCAAAACTTTACTCTGATTCGGCTATAGCTAAACTCGTCACCTGCGGTCGCACAAAAGCTGAAGCACTGGTCACAAGCGTCCTGGCACCCCTCGCATCTGACTTCACCCAGAGCCTAGAGTCAAAAGACATATTCTTTTCCATTGCAACAGATGCCTCTAATAAAGGCAATGTGAAAACATTCCCGATCTCTATTCATTATCTTTTATCATAGGCTACGCAGTCTAATATCATAGAAGACCCCCATTCCCGTCACCCCAGACCGCAGACACCCCCCGGTCCCGAATTTCAGCCAGTCTCATCTGGTCACTCTATAAACCACACAGTATTAAAGAGACAGCTTGCACAATGTAATTAACATCAAAATAAATTCACAAGAGCAAGTATATTGTTTGCACATTTATTTACATTAAAGGCAAAATAACTAAAGTAATAACAGCACAATTATAGATCTGGAACTTCTTTAAGTCTGTCTAAATATCAGTTAGTAATTGCAATGTCTTCTGGTCCATATCCTTTCCTTAGGAAGTTGTGCTAGACACTGATTAATGTAACATAAAAATACTATACATATTTATATATTCTGCTATTGTATTGTGGAGTGACACTTTCATAAACTTTTCTGTACCTCTCTGATTATATAATTGTAAATAATACAATATCATAGCACAAAAACAGTGATCAGCAGTAATGATAAGCCTAATACTCACAATAAAAATAATAAGGTCATATAGATCATAACACAGTCTCAGAGGTAAGAAGTGGATTATTCTTCACCTGAAATGTTTGCGAGGCAAATGTTGGATCACAATAATTAGGAACCACAGTTTTCTCAAATCTCTTCACTTGATTGGGATATTCTCTTTTATTCTGGATGGCAAGGGTAGTGACTGTAACATTGAGCCTATTTTGCTGTATTAAACACGTATTTATACTGATCATATCGGGTTTCGATGGGGGACATTTCTGAACCAAATGATTCACTTCATTGTGATTTAGGAATCCTTTTGTAAAACTATTCATACTAAGCCTTTTAATTAGTAATTGTATTACTTAATTTGCTTTAAAATAAATGCCTAAAATAAGCTTTGAGGTGTAAAAAAAAAAAGTAATCTCTTATTCAGACAGGAGAGCAGACAGAGTGATGACAAAGGCAAAGCTGAATGAGACATTTGTTATGGTTGTTTGAGATCTGTTGTTGTTTGGCTATTAGCTATTTTATTCTCAAAATTTGCACAATAAAATATCTATTTGGTAAAAAATATGTTGAGAAGCATTTCAGTGATTGCAATAGGAGTAGGAATCAGTGCAGTGAATTGATGCACAATGTCAGTGTCTTGATTTCACTCAGTGTTTGTAAGAGGCTCTTCAACATTTGAGGTCCTCACAGCCCGTCTCGTTCACCTGCATGGACAGTCTTATCCCCACACTGGTCATTTCCTCTTGCCATTGACCGTTCTCACTGACTGAGCATGCGTAATGTGTCTGATTATTCTGTGTCCTGAAAAACGTCCCTAGGTTACGTGTGTAACCATGGTTCCCTGAGGGAACAAGATGCTGTGTCGAAAACGCTATGGGAACACATTCAGCGTGACCACGCTCTGAATCACGTTTAATCAGTCCAATGGATGGGCTAGACATCACGGACGGGGTAAAGTAGCGACCAGGAAGCTTAAAGGGGTCAATGGATGCAAAATTCACTTTACATGTTGTTTGAACATAAATGTGTGTTGGAAGTGCTTGTGCATATCCACCCTATAATGATAAAAATCCACCCAGTGTTTTTTTAAATCCCTATTTTAAAATCCCTTTTCTTAAATTAGGCTGTTCTGAGGTTTCTGGCAGAACGACATAGTTCTGCACAGGCCCCTCCCATGATAGTTGATTGACAAGGCCATCTTACCTTAGACCCGCCCTGAGTGACCTGTCATCAGTCCGCCATTGTGTCGACTCCAGTGCAGGGGAATACAAGAATGTCTCCGATTAAGCGATTGAGGTGTTTTGTTGAATGTAATAATGAACATAGCAGTCGTCATTTACTCTCAACATCTGAGCTGCTGAAGACACAGAGGAATAACGTTACTTTCATTTTTGAAGGGAATGCGCCAAACCCCGATCTACTGAAATGCATCTATTTTCGTGTAAATCATTCGTGATCCAGATTTATCTACAGAAGAAGTGAGTATAGGGGTTTTTAATGAATCTTTGCAAATCGTCTTTTATAATAATGTCTAGTTAGCTGGTTTACCATGACTCTTTGTCGAGAGGAGGGACCACCTTGTTGACCTCCTTACTCAAGAGAGTGTCTACTTTTTGTTCCATTACCAGAACCTTCTGGTGCTCCACCAGAGTGGGACGACCCTGTTGAAGCGATGCGGAGGAGATCCAAACTGGATTCTGTAGCCTTCTCTACAGTGTGCAGGACCATCGAGACATTTGGCAGAAGCTTCCACGCTGCCAGATAGTCTACTAGTCTCTCGAGACTAACCTCTGGTGTAATTGGAGCGTCTGCTCTAGAGACCTTAGAGGTGGCTAGCCTTCCAAAGCCACTACGTTTCCGGGTGGATGCTGAGATATGCACTCACTGAAGACCACTGTGCCCTGAAGCACCGGGGGTGGCAGGGTTGACAGACTGATCTCCTGAGGGCACTGAGGAGAGACGTGCACCGTATGATGAGGTGTACACCACTGTTTCACTGAGGAGCCTGCCCTCAGAAGCCCTGAGCCACAAACATCAGGGCTTCTTGGTCGAAGTCTTCTTCACCAAAAGAACGGTCCTCAGATCCGCCTTCAGCTTGGAAGACTTCAACCGAGAGGGCCATCGGGACTCTCTGTCCCTCTGCGGGGGAGCTTGTATTAAGCAGCTTGGAGGGCAATACCGGGGCCTTCAGGGACAATGCCACACCGGGAGACAGATAGCCCACGAGCGTCTGTTCAACCCAGGGCATTGCCCTGTATCTGTGCTTATTCAGTCCCAAATCATTGGAATAGACGAGAAGCGAGGGACTGAAGAGACCTCGGTGTGGAAATCGGGGAAAAACGGCAGACCCCGGCATGGAAGCAGCAGCTTTGACCATAAAAAGCACTCGTCCAACTTGCTTTTTGACAGCTCAGCCTGCTCCTTAGCAGGCCGGTTGAGATTTAATTTGGCCACAGCACAACTATTCACCTCCACTAGCTCCTCATAGTGGGCGGCCTGGGGTGGTGAGTCCATAGTCTCATCAACAGTTTCAACATCGACCTCCTTGGAGGATGATAGCCAAAGCATCGAGCCCTCTCCCGGGGGAAGAAACCGCGGCATGTGCTTCCGATCCCTGGGAGGGGGCGCTGGATCTGGTGGCAGAGGAAGAAGAAAGGGACTCGCCCTTCTCCTTTACCTCCACCAGATCCATCTGCGATCCCCACGACTGCCACCACAAAAATACACTCAGCAGAAGCGGGGCTTGAGCCGCGGGGAATGCTCGTGCTTCCATCTCGAAGAGAGCCCTCCGGAAGTAAAGCGTTCGCACCGAGGGCCGCTCGCAATCCGGGGAGTCTCAGCGTGCTACGCTCCCAAGCAAACAACACATAGACTGTGTGTATCCCCGCCCGTAATGTAGCACAGGCAGGGAGGAGAACACCGTCTAATTTGCTGCTTGCTCTCACCCTTATGTTTGCTTTTCTCTTTTGCCTTTGACATGAGCGCAATGTGACAAACAACAGTAAATAGGACACACACACAAAGAGCGCTTACTGAATGACAGAAGCTGCCGCTGTCTCTCTTGCACATGTTTTTAAGCTTCCTGGTCTTAACGTCACCCTGTCTGTGACATCTCACCCATCCATTGGACTGATTACACACGTGATTCAGAGCGCGGTCATGCTGAATGCGTTCCCATAGCATTTTGACACAGCTCGCATTCCTGAAGGGGAACTATGTTTATCTGACTTCAGGTGCCTCTTGTGGACCCTAACCATCAGCGTCCCATTCAAGAAGGTCTGTCAATGTCTCAAAGATTCTTTGGTGCTTCTGGATGACACCGGAGTTCACAATTCCACCAGAAGAAAAATAAACAACTGTAAAAAAAAGTTACACAGGGTTTACGCAACCATTCAGTTTGATTGGTCACACTCATCCTCGTTGACAGTGGCATCCAGATGATTTGTATCATGTGATCTTCATACAGAAGTGCATGGCTTTGGCTTCTTACATTCAAACACATTTGTTTTATTTTCCTAATGTTAGAACACGTCATACAGCAAAAACAGGAATTAAGCAAAACGGTAACACTTTATAATAACTGCACACTATTAATCATTAATTAAGCATTAGTAAACAGATAATTCATAATTTATAAAGCATTAATTAGACATTAATAAGCAGTTTATAAATACAGATATAAATGCTTTATTCTTGATTCAAAAGCATGTCTATAATGTGTTTAATAATTTTATTGTCATACTTTATTCATGATCAATTTATCATTTCTCAATGAAGTATAGCATTATTTACAGACCAGTTATTTAGGAGTTGCCAGTGATTCATACGCTCACAAGAAATTGTAAGTAAATGTAGTAAATTCAGGTATTTATAAAGCATTTAGTAGTGGTTAGTTAACTATTTATGTGAGCTCATATAAAGTGAGGACTAGTTATGCCTTGTAAAGCATTTATAAAGGATATTTAAAGGCTCAGTTATCTTCTAAACAGGAAAAGGAAACAAACACAACACAGTGATAAAGAACATAGAAATATTAACAGCCTTTAAACCTCATTTGTAAAAGCTTTATAAGGCATAAATAGTCCTCACTTTAGATGACCTCACAAAAATAGTTAACTAACAACTACATATGTTTTATAACTACCTGAATTAACCCTGAATTACAGCAGAAATACATGTTAATAAACCATTTATTAACACTCTAAGTAACTATTACTATATGTCTGAAAAATAAGATGTATGAATGCACATTTAAATAGTTTATTAATCATTTACTTACAATTTCTTAGTGATCTTATGAACCACTGACAACTCCTTAATAACTGGTGTGTAAGTAATGCTATACTTCGTTTAGAAATTATAAATTGATCATTAATAAAGTATGAAAAAAACAATTATTAAATACATTATAGATATGCTTTTAAATCAAGTATAAAGCATTTATATCTGTATTTATAAACTGCTTATTAATGTCTATTAATGCTTTATAAATGATGAATTAACTGTTTCCTAATGCTTAACTAATGATTAAAAGCATCCATTTATTACAAACTGTTTAAAGCAAAACTAATAAATAAATGCTATGGATTTCCATTTCCTGTAAAACTCCTCACCTTTAGAGCAACAGAAACACATTCAGATCACAAAACTGGCTTTGGTCCCTGAAAACAACAGTAAGGAACCCTTTAATACATCACATGCTCCATTTGTTAACACATATGTGAAATGCATTACATCACAAAACAAAAGCAGCAAGCAGGCATCTTTCCCACAAACCCACAGCTGGATTCATCACCTGTGTGCTATATGCCCACCGCACCCTCAAAAGCTTTTTGAATACCCCACGCAGACATTGTGTGTCTGATGTTGCATGGCAGTTTGCTTATGAGGAAGTGTTTGTGAGTGTAATTGTGTGTGCATGTCCTCCATCAATGACTCTTCAACAAAGTCTCTCACCAACACATTGATTTCTTCATTTCCTCTGTGTGTGTGTGTGTATGAAAGCTCAGTGTGATTATCAACACATGGATTTCTTCATGTTCTCTGTTTTGTTCATCTGACTTGTTCACATATTTGGACTGAGTACATTGTGGCATCACTCCGTTCCGCTTCTAATAGTTTTTAGATCAAAGAGTTGTTTGTAAATGGGAATCACAGCATGACAGTGTTGAACAGAGCATCAAGCACAAATGCTCCATTTTCTCAGAAAAACCATAAATCATATTGGAAAAAGCACTGAAGAAGGAATTTTATTTTGCCAACGTTTCTGCATACAGGCCTTCATCAGGGCTAAGAGGTTGCAGGTGTACATGGAAATAACCAATGAAATTGCATAAATGTCTTGAATGGAGTTGTGCACTGTATATTTATTAAAACTATATGCATGTTTGTAAACATACCTGTATATTTATCTCTAAAAAATATTTGGCTATTTGTTTGATAAATTTTGTGATGGGTGGATGATTTTTATCCCGTTTTTTTTTTTCATTGATTGTTTGCAAGTTTGAATTTTGCCCTTGTTTGTATTTAAAGGATCCCATGTAGACCTGCAACCTCTTAGCCCTGATGAAGGCCTGTGTGCTGAAATGCGTTAGGAAAATAAAATTCCTTTTTTAATTATGGTCTTTGTTCATTCTGACCCCTTGAGGAAGTGTTGCTGGTATTCTCCCAATCTGTGTTTTTTCAACGCACCTTGTTGAAGTTGCACCGGAACAATCATTTTTGGAAAGAACACTGAAATCACAATGTTTTACAGTCTACAATGCGTGCATAATTATTAGGCAAGTTGATATCTGATCATATATTTTTTTTCCCAAGCACATTTTACCAATTCCAAACCATGTCAATCTTAATAACTACTATTAATTAGTCAATTAATTGATCAACTCCTCCTAGACTGTTAGTCCAATTTTCACCAAATTTGACTCGGATCATCTTAAGACCAAGCTGGCAAAAAGTTATGGATTTCGTGTCAATATACGAAACAGTTTTCGTTTAGCACATCAACGAATTTGTTGGAAAGAAATGCATCTGAATGCATTAAAATGCATCTGAGGCTGTTAATTATGAAATTTTCAAAAATGCTAATAACTTTTGATTGCATTAACCTATTGTAATGAAACTGGTCTCAAAATTTTCCTGGGGTCATGCTGACAACATACATATCAGTTACGTCATCGTAAGCCAAACTTCTTGTCGACCTTTTTGATTTATGTTGAAAACCTACTTTTTTGCACTCCTCATCAACCGTTGGTCCGATTTTAACCAAAATCGAGTCAGATGATCTTCAGACTGTGCTGGAAAAAAGTTATGGATTTCGTGTCAATAAACGTAACCATTTTCGTACAGCGCAGCTACAAATTTTAGGCATAGTGCCAAACTGCATCTGAGGCTCTGCAAATATTTGACATATTGACACTAAACTTTGTATGTGCCACTGACCATGCCACATTAATTTGGTAAAAGTGCCAACTATTGGTCAAAAGTGATAAGTCAATAAATCATATTACTAGTGGTTGTATTTATGATTTTTCAGCCATTTTGACTAAAATAATCTTAAAATGGTTTTAATTACTCATTCCTGCAGTTGGTCTGAAGCTTGCTTCTGTAGTGCTTGGTCCCGTAATTGCTGCTTGCAGCTATATTTTTGAATGTAAACATTTATAAGTGATATATACTGTCCATGAAGGCTGGAAGTGGAAAACTCCATATATTTAGGCGTGCATAATTATTAGGCAGGTTATCTTTTACAGATAAAATGAGCCAAAAAAAGTGATTTAACTCAGACTGAAAGTGAAAAATAATTTGCAAAGTTAAGGCATGACCATTAGACAACGAAATGCTCATTGGGTCAGCATGATTAGAAAAAACAGGTGGAGAAGAAAAGACACGTTAACTGCAAAATAATTAAGAGATTAAGGTGAAAAGTAGGGTGTGAAAACATCAGGAACCCTTTAGTCTCCAGTGCCACCATTTTCCAGAACTGCAACCAGCCTGGAGTCTCCAGAAGTGCAATGTTTCAGGTTCTCAGAGAATTTGCTTGGGTAAAAAATCATAAAAAACAAAAATAAATTACCCTCACTTAATAAGAATAACATGCTGATGTTTTGTGAATACATCAAGACTGATTTTTTTAAAGGCTTTGTGGACAGATAAGTTGAGAGTGAGTCTTGAAAGACCAGCCTCACATCCCTTTTGTACCACTCTTTCAAGAATTGCTCTTCCAGAATCTGGCAGTAAGTTTTGAAAGTTCATTTTAGTTCATTTTACAAGACTAGGAGATAGGAGGATAGGAGATGGACTAAAATGAGCTCCCAAAACTTACTTAAATTATTAAATTCAAAATTAATAGTAGTTATTAAGACTAGGGCTGCCCTCGACTAGGGATTTTTCTGGTCGACTAGTAGTTGTTCATTTTAAGCATTAGTCGACTATTAGTCGCACGTTTATTAATAAACCATTTGAATCATTATAATATGCCTTTAATTGCCTACGTAGCCTAATAAGCGCTCAAGCACATGCATAAAGCTTGCCACAGTGCACCGGCAGAAGTAATGATTATGAATGTGTCAGTGAAAAACAGTAAGACTGCATTAATATTTCTTTCTTTGTTTTCGGCTTAAGAGATGAACTCGGTGACACTGACTCATCATCTCCACAGTAGTGATGCACCTGTATGTTTCATAGGGATAACATAATCTGAGAATATTTGTTTTGCATTTGAATTGGTTCATTTGAAAATAGACATGTCAATCTCTTTAGATATATTTTTAATGTCTGTAAGGCAATATATACAGTAGGTGGACAACCAGAATGGGTAATACCACCGCAGGACCGTGGCGTTAACTGCAAGTCAGTCACGTGTTAAAATCATATGTGAAACTGCCACTCCTCCACCACTGATGATAGGGGCAGCTGTACCTGACCAGACCTGGTGTATGGCCCTACTGACGTGAAGCTTGGTGGGATTCCGAGCCACTTGCGAATTTATTTGTTCACTCGCCTCTCGACTCCTTCCACTGCTGTCATAGGTACTTCGTAGATTGTCAGTAGCCACATAAGCCATGGTAGCAGGCGGTGCTGGAAGAGCCAGGCCTTGAACTTTCCTGGCAATCCTGACCCCTCGATCTTACTCAGCCATGCATCTACCTGTTTCTCTGTCCTGGAAACATTGCATCTGTCGGTCAGGGATGCATCGTACCATTTCCCTAGGCACTTAATTGGGTTTTCCTCAATTGATGGTATCGTCTCCCCCTGTACTCGCTGTACTGTATGTGTATATATATATACACACACACACACACAAACATGGATTAAAAGCTAAATGTTTTCATTTCAGTTCATTTTTTGTATAAAAAATAAATAATAAAAAATAAAGTCCTTCAGGTTCCATATGCAGAGCGAAATGAGAACGGTCCAGCATTTAGAAATAATTCTTATTAACTCTGCTATTATTCTTGATTTTTCAAACTGCTAACACTTTGCAGTTTTGAATTATGCCTGTGTGACCAAAAATGGAATATTTTCTGTTTAAGCTGTTTGGTCGTGCTGGTGCCTCGCGCACATATTCATTGGAAAAAGTGCAGCCGTTCACAGAGCCATAAGGTGTGAGCAGCAGTCCACTGGCATATTTTTGATAATTATGATTTTTTTTCTGTCGATACTGAAACACGCATGAACTACAAAGCCTATTTTACCTAATGAATAATAGTTAAGCTTCAAATGGGCAACATCACGAATATGGAAACATTTGGATTTGTCCCAAATGAGAGAGGTAAGCCCAACCTTACCCTATGTTTCGCTTTAAATTGTTATAATTCTTTTAAATTTTATTTTTATAGCTAAGCCCATATTATTATTATATACTGCAATTGTATTTATCCATTAGAATTATATATTTTTAATTCTTGTTCTGTTCTGTTCTTGTTCTAAAAATATCCTGTTGGTATGATATATTATTATTAGGCCTGCCGTTATTATTTCTGAACGTAATAAAATGCGACTTATACATGACTTATATATACAGTGGGTACGGAAAGTATTCAGACCCCCTTAAATTTTTCACTCTTTGTTATATTCCAGCCATTTGCTAAAATCATTTAAGTTAATTTCTTTCCTCATTAATGTACACAAAGCAACCCATATTGACAGAAAAACACAGAATTTTTGACATTTTTGCAGATTTATTAAAAAAGAAAAACTGAAATATCACATGGTCCTAAGTACCCATACCCATTACTCAGTATAAGAACACAATCAACCTAATAAACCCAGAATCCACTAGTCAATTTTTTAACACCTTCACACCATAATTTGGGGAACCTCTGCCATTCCTCCTTGCAGATCCTCTCCAGTTCTGTCAGGTTGGATGGTAAACGTTGGTGGACAGCCATTTTCAGGTCTCTCCAGAGATGCTCAATTGGGTTTAAGTCAGGGCTCTGGCTGGGCCATTCAAGAACAGTCACGGAGTTGTTGTGAAGCCACTCCTTCGTTATTTTAGCTGTGTGCTTAGGGTCATTGTCTTGTTGGAAGGTGAACCTCCGGCCCACTCTGAGGTCCTGACCACTCCGGAGAAGATTTTCGTCCAGCTATCCCTGTACTTGGCCGCATTCATCTTTCCCTCGATTCATCTTTCCCAGTCCCTGCAGCTGAAAAACACCCCTGCAGCATCAGATGCTGCCACCACCATGCTTCACTGTTGGGACTGTATTGGACAGGTGATGAGCAGTGCCTGTTTTTCCCTCCACACACACACCCGCTTAGAAATAAGGCCAAAAAGTTCTATCTTGGTCTCATCAGACCAGAGAATCTTATTTCTCTGTTTTTTAGCAAACTCCATGCAGGCTTTCATGTGTCTTGCACTGAGGAGAGGCTTCCGTCGGGCCACTCTGCCATAAAGCCCCGACTGGTGTGAGGGCTGCAGTGATGGTTGACTTTCTACAACTTTCTCCCATCTCCTGACTGCATCTCTGGAGCTCAGTCACAGTGATCTTTGGGTTCTTCTTTACCTCTCTCACCAAGGCTCTTCTCCCCCGATAGCTCAGTTTGGCCGGACGGCCAGCTCTAGGAAGGGTTCTGGTCGTCCCAAACGTCTTCCACTTAAGGATTATGGAGGCCACTGTGCTCTTAGGAACCTTAAGTGCAGCAGAATTTTTTTTTGTAACCTTGTCCAGATCTGTGCCTTTCCACAATTCTGTCTCTGAGCTCTTCAGGCAGTTCCTTTGACCTCATGATTCTCATTTGCTCTGACATGCACTGTGAGCTGTAAGGTCTTATATAGACAGGTGTGTGGCTTTCCTAATCAAGTCCAATCAGTATAAACAAACACAGCTGGACTCAAATGAAGGTGTAGAACCATCTCAAGGATGAGCAGAAGAAATGGACAGCACCTGAGTTAAATATATGAGTGTCACATATATAAGGGTCTGAATACTTAGGACCATGTTATATTTCAGTTTTTCTTTTTTAATAAATCTGCAAAAATGTCAACAATTCTGTGTTTTTCTGTCAATATGGGGTGCTGTATGTACATTAATGAGGGGAAAAAAATGAACTTAAATGATTTTAGCAAATGGCTGCAATATAACAAAGAGTGAAAAATTTAAGGGGGTCTGAATACTTTCCGTACCCACTGTATATATTGTTTTTCCTCTCAAAAATGTAATTTATTTTTAGTGTGGTTTTAAAAAACATGCAGCAAATGAAAATAGGCAATTAATTGGTTAAAATGTGCTACTGTGGGTTAACATATTTACATTATAGTATACTTAGCAACAGAGTCTGGGCCTAACCATATAGGCTATGTTGTTTACTATTTACAAGTTTTGTGTATGTTTTTATCCATTTTTTTTTTGTTTGTTTGTTTTTTTTCATTGCATCTGAAAATTACTTTAAGAAACAATAAAAGTTTGTTTGTTTGTTTTGTTTTTTTGAGGAAGGTGCCACTGTCAGGGGAGTCAAAAGATAATTACATTATCATTAGGGTTGCCAATCAACTTCAGAAAAGGAAAATAAGGGCTAATTGAGATTCTTTCTGTTTTATTCTTTAAGAAAATAGTGTTTATTCTTGTAGAAAATAAGTGTTTATTCTTTGAGAAAATAAGGGACAGAATAAGGGACGATCCAAATATTTGTAATGTACAATAATTTAGGCCTATATCTGCCTGCAGTTAAAAAGTTATCAGAAATAATCATATTTGTTTTGCTTCACCAACTTTATGTAGGCTACAATTATTCTAAAAAAAAAAAAAAAAAAAAAAAAATTGTCATAGAAAAAATGCCATCGGCCTGAGTAAATTTTAGCATTATAGAATTGTGACTTTACAAGGGTAGTAATTTAGGAGGTGAAAATAGTGTGAAATTACAAATGGCAAGGAATTTTAAAGCATAACAACCGAAGGTCTATGAAAAATTTGTCAATAAAGCATTTTTTTAAACAATGGCACTTAAAGTTTTGAACTAAAATATTATTTCAGCCATATAGCCTGTGAATAAATAAAATTATTACTTTTCAATGAAAGAACACTTAGAGAGTGTAGGTTGCTTCTGGTGTTTGGATTTGTACTTCAATATAATGAGGTCCAAGTTTAAGAATAGCCTACACTATTTTTTTTTTTTTTACAGCTTTAACTTACAATGAAATACGTCTTCCTTCAGGTAGATTGAATGTTTTCCTGCCTTGCTAATTGTTGGGCTCATGATCAGTAAGTTGCATTCCCCCAAAATGATTGGTGAAAATAATAATATGGGCTGCGAGAAAATAATGAATAAAAAGAGTAGGGCTGCTGTGAGTGCAGGCAGCACATTTCAACCCAGTAACATGACAACACACCATTCCTCGCAGCCAAAAAACAGACCGAATTCAGTTCAGCTGGAGGGGTTTGGGGTTTGTTCTGTATAGCTTGTGGGGGTTGAAATAAAGGTGTGAATCTCTTGCTCTTTATATGGACAGTGTCTTATGAGGGTCTCAAACTTGCAGAGCAGGTTTAGTCAAAGTAGGACAAATGCCTCGTTTGGTTTGGCTTTTGTCATTTTTGCAACTGCATACAGAGTATTAGACACAGCAAATTTTTTTTTTTTTTTTTTCAGGAGAGATGAGGCACCTCTGAGAGAGAGACAAAGAAACTACCGAAAGAGATGGGCATCTGCTCTTAATGTATTTGTTGCTTTGTAGCTACTATTTTCAGTTTTAATTGTTCATGGCAACGCTGCAGTCGTTTTGGCAATACAAATGTAAAAATATATTGCAGTAATAAGTAATTTGTTACTGATGTGACATTCGCAGTCAAAATCTTCTCAGAATTTATGCAAACGCGTAAAAAATGCTTTAAAAACTTTAACAGAGATGTCTAGAGGGTATTTAATAGATCTGCCCCCCACGTAAGATTTTTCTAGTTACTAGTAGTCGTTCATTTAAGTCATTATTCAACTAATCGCATGTTTATATTAAATTAACATCTATAATCCATAATGAGCCTTAATATATTCCACACTCAAGCACATGCATTAAGCTTGCCACAAAGCACAAGCAGAAGTAGCCTAATAATTGTGAAAAAGGAGACATTTTAATTATTTATTAACAAACAAATGTTTTCTTGTCGGCTGCAAGATGAAATTCAGTGCTGACTCTCATCTCCACAGTATACTGTATGCACCTTTAAAGAGAAATGCAACCTTCACAGATTACATAATGCTTACATTTCAAGCTTTCTGTAGATATATTTCTCATGTATGTGAGGCACCCTAATATTAAGTTATTTCATTTCCAGGAAAAAAATTCAAGTGATCGAGATGGCGCCTCCCTGTCATGCATGCGTATTAATAATTTTCGCACAAACACTTGAATATGAATAATAATAAAGCACATTTCTTTTCGGTTACAGTACGGGATCCGCATTAAAAAATAATCTTCACAAGTCTAACACCGAGACAGATGCCATTATAACCTGTAAATTAAAGGCTATTTGACATTTTAAAATGATCTAATGACTGATGCTGCTCAAAATCATTGATTATTCCTTGTTCTTGTTCAAGTTGAAACGGATGTATGACTCTTATAAACTTGTTTTAATAAATCTCTTTTGCATTAAATAATAAACGTATAAAGCAGGTTAAGTTAAATATTGTTGTACAAATCATTATAAAATGCTATAGACTGCGAATAAGATGGAAATTTCACATTTTGCATGTGCTTTACAAAGTAAATCATTTTTTTTGCATGAAATTATCCAAAATAATACCAAACAAGACTTGTAATGAAGATAAAATATGTAGACAAATAAGAATAAAGGCTGTGCGTCTCAGCTTCAGGTGCGCAGCGGAAATCTTGCACTCTGATATTTTAAGGAATATGATACACACCTGCATTCAAATGCAGCTGCATTTTTTCTTTTTTTACTTAAATGGTATATAAGCAAGTAAAGAAGGCTCCCTTTAAAATCACTGAAGTTGTCAATTAATGAAGCTCATTTTTACATTGTTTGCACTTTGGTGATTATAATGAGAGAACTTGAGTTTAAACGTGAGGGCGTTTCAGTCCATTCTTTAGAATTTCAAGGATTTAGCTAAATCGTGCAGGTTTAATTTATTCGTTTCTTGTTTATATTAGGCCTAAATAATGGGAGTGAATTTATACAGTGCGAAAGCGCATGCTGTTTGCTTTCATAACTTTACAAAAGCATGTTTTTTTGTTATTGTGAGTGCACACAAGTCTTTACAGATTTGAAAGATGTATTACTCTTTTCTGTATGACCAAAAATTAGTATATTAAGAGCAAGTGAGCGCACCGGCGCCTCCATCTGTAGCTTACACACTCCACACAGACACAATAGCACACATTTATCTAGGTTCACATTAGATTGAGCAGCCATGTAAAGTTGCTAATACTTACATATTTCAGATGGTAAGCCATATTTGAGGTCGATGAATGATAGGCAAGCGTTTGGATGTCCTGTTAAAAATCTGTCCGTCAAGAACTGTGTGACTTCGCCTCTGGGTTTTTTTTTTCTACAACTAATACAATTTTGGTCGACCAACCCTCTTCTGGTCGACTAATGATTATTTGACTATTAGGGGGCAGCCCTAATTAAAGGGATACTCTACCCCAAAATGAAAATGTTGTCATTATTCACTTACCCCCATGTCATTCAAAACCCATAAAAGTTTTGTTCGTCTTCGGAACACAGTTTAAGATATTTTGGATGAAAACTAGGAGGCTTGTGACTGCCCCATAGACTGCCAAGTAAATTACACTGCCCAGGTCCAGAAAAGTATGAAAGACATTGTCAGAATAGTCCATCTGCCATCAGTGGTTCAACCGTAACGTAATGAAGTGACAAGAATACTTTTTGTATACAAATGAAACAAAAATAACGACTTTATTCATCAATTTGTCTGCTCTGTGGCTCTCGACATCACAGTATCACCGTTTTCGGAATATCCGCTTAACACAGGCAGCTGTTTTCTACGTGTATTTACACTTTGATTTAAACGAAAACAGTGCTTCGTTGCAGCGCGGCTGATACAGAAGAGCGTACGCTGCTTGCGCTCAGTGGATGTTCTTCAAGATGTAGCTACGGTGATGTGGAGAAAAACAAAATGGTCACAATATCAACTAATCTAATAATTATGCATGCACTGTCAAGTCAAGTCATCTTTATTTATATAGTGCTTTAAACAAAAAAGATTGTGTCAAAGCAACTGAACAACATTAATTAGGAAAACAGTGTGTAAATAATGCAAAATGACAATTAAAGGCAGTTCATCAATGAATTCAGTGATGTCATCATTCAGCTCAGTTCAGTTTAAATAGTGTCTTTGCAATCATTTGCAATCAAGACAACGATATTGCTGTAAATGAAATGTCCCCAACTAAGCAAGCCAGAGGCGACAGCGGCAAGGAACCAAAACTCCATCTGTGACAGAATGGAGAAAAAACCTTGGGAGAAACCAGGCTCAGTCGGGGGGCCAGTTCTCTTCTGCCCAGATGAAACCAGCAGTTCAGTTCCAGGCTGCAGCAAAGTCAGATTGTGCAGAAGAATCATCTGTTTCTGTGGTCTTGTCCCGGTGGTCGTCTGAGACAAGGTCTTTACAGGGGATCTGTATCTGGGACTCATGTCAAGTCAAGTCATCTTTATTTATATAGCGCTTTAAACAAAAAAGATTGCGTCAAAGCAACTGAACAACATTAATTAGGAAAAGTGTCAATAATACAAAATGACAGTTGAAGGCAGTTCATCATTGAATTCAGTGATGTCATCATGCAGCTCAGTTCAGTTTAAATGGTATCTGTGCAATAATTTGCAATCAAGTCAACGATATCGCTGTAAATGAAGTGTCCCCAACTAAGCAAGCCAGAGGCGACAGCGACAAGGAACCAAAACTCCATCAGTGACAGAATAGAGAAAAAAACCTTGGGAGAAACCAGGCTCAGTTGGGGAGCCAGTTCTCCTCTGACCAGACGAAACCAGCAGTTCAATTCCAGGCTGCAGCAAAGTCAGATTGTGCAGAAGAATCATCTGTTTCATGTGGTCTGTCCCGGTGGTCATCTGAGACAAGGTCTTTACAGGGGATCTGTATCTGGGGCTCTAATCCTGGTCTCCGCTGTCTTTCAGGGCTGTAGAGGTCCTTTCTAGGTGCTGATCCACCATCTGGGCTGGATACGTATTGGATCCGGGTGACTGCAATGACCATCTGATCTGGATACAGACTGGATCTGGTGGCTACGGTGACCTCGGAATAAGAGAGAAACAGACTAATATTAGTGTAGATGCCATTCTTCTAACGATGTAGCAAGTACATTGAGTGTTATGGGAAGTGTTCCCGGTTCCGGTTTACCTAATTAATGCAGCCTAAAAATCCTTTAACGGATTTGGATATTTGAAGCTTATTAGTGTGTTATGTGTAAGCCAGGTTAAAGAGATGGGTCTTTAATCTAGATGCAAGAGTGTGTCTGCCTCCCGAACAATGTTAGGTAGGTTATTCAAGAATTTAGGCGCTAAATAGGAAAAGGATCTGCGGCCCGCAGTTGACTTTGATATTCTATGTATTATCAAATTGCCAGAGTTTTGAGAACACAGCGGACGTGGAGGACTATAATGTAACAAAAGTTTTACAAATGCTAGAAACGTGGGTTTCTTAGGAAAGATTGCTATCAAATGGCACACCTAGGTTCCTAACTGATGATGAAGAATTGACAGAGCAGCCATCAAGTCTCAGACAGTGTTCTAGGTTATTACATGCAGAGCTTTTAGGTCCTATAATTAACACCTCTGTTTTTTTCAGAATTTAGCAGTAAGAAATTACTCCTCATCCAGTTTTTTATATCGACTATGCATTCCATTAGTTTTTCAAATTGTAATGTTTCGCCGGGCCACAAAGAAATATAGAGCTGAGTATCATCAGCATAACAGTGAAAGCTAACACCGTGTTTCCTGATGATATCTCCCAAGGGTAACATGTAAAGCGTGAAGAGTAACGGCCTTAGTACTGAGCCTTGAGGTACTCCATACTGCACTTGGGATCGATATAATATCTCTTCATTCACTGCTACAAATTGATGGCGGTGTTATAAGTACGATTTAAACCATGCTAATGCACTTCTATTAATGCCAACAAAGTTTTCTAGTTTATGCAAAAGAATGTTGTGGTCAATAGTGTCAAACGCAGCGCTAAGATCCAATAGCACTAATAGAGAGTTACAACCACAATCAGATGATAAGAGCAGGTCATTTGTAACTCTAAGGAGAGCAGTCTCAGTACTATAATACGGTCTAAATCCTGACTGGAAATCCTCACAGATACCATTGTTCTCTAAGAACGAATATAATTTTGAGGATACTACTTTTCTTGTATCTTGGACAGAAAAGGGAGATTCGAGACCGGTCTGTAATTAAATATTTCTTTGGGGTCAAGTTGTGGTTTTTTGATGAGATGCTTAATAACAGCCAGTTTTAAGGTTTTGGGGACAAATTCTAATGACAATGAGGAATTAATAATAGTCAGAAGAGGATCTATGACTTCTGGAAGCACCTCTTTTAGGAGCTTAGATGGAATAGGGTCTAACATACATGTTGTTGGTTTCGATGGTTTAACAAGTTTATACAATTCTTCCTCTCCTATAGTAAGTATCGATCTTAGAAGTAAAGTAGTTCATAAAGTCATTACTATCATAACTTATAATGTAGCTGACGGTTGCATGGCTACAATTTTATCTCTAATAGTATCGATCTTAGAAGTAAAGTAGTTCATAAAGTCATTACTGTTGTGACTTATTGATGCTTTATTTTTAGTTAATTTATCCACTGTATTGAATAAATACCTGGGGTTATGTTTGTTTTCTTCTAAAAGAGACAAAAAGAAATCAGATCTAGCAGTTTTCAATGCTTTTCTGTAGGATAGGTTACTTCCCCACCAAGCAATATGAAATACCTCTAGTTTTTTTTTCTTTCAGCTGTGCTCCATTTTCCGGGCTGTTCTCTTTAGGGTGCGAGTGTGCTTATTATACCATGGTGTCAGACTGTTTTCCTTAATCTTCCTGTAAGTGTAAAGGAGCAACTGTATTTAAAATGCTAGAAAAGAGAGAGTCCATAGGATTCTGTTATATCATCAAGTTGTTCTGTGTTTTTGGATATGCTGAGGAATTGAGAAAAATCAGGAAGATTACTTACAAAGCAGTCTTTTGTGGTAGAAGTGATGGTTCTACCATACTTGTAACAAGGAGTAGAATTTACAGTTTTAGCACTGTATATAACTTATTAAAATGTAATTATGATGAATGAGGACATGCAGATTAGCTGACTAAATCCATCATCTGTTCAGTATCTTGTTACTTGTTTCAGTCCATGATTCCTGTTTGGACCAGACAGAATTTGCGTAGTTTTTTTTGGGATATATTTAAACAGGGTAGATAAGGATGAGAGAACTACTCTCTCATTGATTGCTGAAAGTGTAATCCGATTGCTCAGTATTATTGAATGTGTAAGTGCATTCTACTCAGTCATTTAATGGCTCTTCAGTAACGAGTTGATGAGGTCAAAGCTATTTAATGCACGGCCAATTAAAACACACAAACGCACAGATCTGATTTTATATTCAAGCGCATCATAGTTTGTTTAGACTGATTTGTTAGATTGTTCTTATCCCAGACTAGATCTCATGAATCACATCATTCTGTAGAGAGCCTTGCTCTGCTATTAATTCCAAAACATTATGACGCACAGGGTACCCCTTTAGCATAATTTTTGGGCGTGCAGGGTCCTCCATTGCTTTAAATGAGAAACCCTTGGCGTCAGTATGCCAACATGAAAGGCACAGGGAGTTTTATCATCATGATTAAATAATATATTGGGTAATAATATTGCCGTTATTGCATATATGTTGGGGTGTGATTTTCCAATGTAAATAGTCACATTTACACAAACACAAACAGTTTTATTTACATTAAAATATTTACACATTTATGAGCATGTAACCCAACCCCTGCCCCTAAACCTAAGCCTAACCTGAACCTAAACCTTAATTCCAAAGACTTTAAATGCAACAGGACTTGATTGCAATGGTTTTATACTGCTTGTTTATGTTCAGTTTTTGCAATAAAAACCTGTAACTGCACTTATATTTGCCTTTTACATGTTTTATATTGTTCAGAAGTGGGTAGGTTTAGGGATGGGGTTAGGTGTTCCAATGAAAATATAAATTTATATAAAATGATTTCTGTTTTTTTACAAATGCATGCAAACCATTAAATTAAAACCAATAATTAACTGAAAACAACAGAGGACCCTGCACGTCGAAAAGTGATGCTAAAAGGATACCCCGTGTGTCGGAAAAGGGTCCTGACCAAGCATCAATATGTGACGAGCTGGGAGTGAGAATGTGTTGTTACTTCCTCTGCAGCATTATTCACTTCCTGTCTGCAGTGTTGAATAGTTTTCATGACACTCTTGTAACATATGGAGACAAAGGGCTTTCAGAAAGCAATACAATCTCATTTAATCTCTCTTGAATTCACTCTGTCTATATGGTTTCTCTGTGGTAGATGCAGACCAGCTGAGCAGGGAGGAGGACTCCTCTGGCCTGAACGATGCGGATGAGGGCTTCTCGTCTGGCGCGTCCAGCAGCAGCCAGCCCAGCGGTGTGCGTGGGAGGAAGAGCCGCCCGTCCGCTCGCAGGACCTCCAGCACCTCTCTGGACTGCAGGGCAGGGCTGGGCTCCGGTGCCGAGGCTCGAAGATACTCCATCCTCAGCCTGCAGGAGCAGCATCTGCCGGAAGAGACGGAGCTGCTTTCTCCTGGAAAACAGAGCAGATCACCCAGCTTCAACATGCAAATTATCTCACAGGTCTAGAATCGGCTGCCTCGTTCTTGACAGAAGAATTATACCCCAAAAGCAGGAACTGTCGTTACTTACTCATGTCATTTCAACCCTGTATTATTCTCATGAAACGTAAAAGCGGTCCAAGCCAGGATGGTGGGTGGTGATTCATACTGCCACTCAGTGAACACTGTACCAACTTCACACCAGTCAATATTACTTTTACTTCCATTTCTACACTCAGTTTGTATAAGAACAAAGTGAAATGTAAGCAGTTATCTCCAACTCCAACTTTATTTATAAAGCACCTAATAAAACAACTAAGTTGACCAAAGTGCTGTACAGTAAGTTCCATTAATAAATAAATAAATAATAATAAAAAAAAATCAATACACAACATACAGAACAGACCCAAAAGGGTAACTACAGCAACAATACCTCAGCACTCATTCCTGATCAAAGGCTAATGAAAAAAAAATGTTTTTAACTGCTTCTTAAATTCATTCAGAGAAGATAATTATCGCAAAAACACTGGCAAACTGTTCCAAAGCCTTGGTGCAGCTACCGAAAATGTGCGGTCAACTCTGAATTTTAATTTTGATCGAGGAACATGTAGGAGATTTTGTCCTTTAGATCGTAATGATCTCTTTGACTCTTGAACATGAATAAGATCAGCAATGTATGGAGGGGCTAAAAATTAAAAATGAAAATCTTAAAATTAATTCTATAAGTTACTGTTAATCAATGCCATGATCTCAAAACAGGGGTAATGTGGTCATACTTCCGTGTACCTCTCAGTAGTCTTGCGGCTGAATTTTGAACCATTTGTAATCTGCTGTTCAAAAGTTTTGTTTGAGTACCGTAATAAAGTGACCTGCAGTAATCTAATCGACTCAAAAAGTTAGCATACATCCAAGACTTCACCTCATCTACACAGGCCAACAGACGCCCCAAGGCACTAAAAGAATTTGGGTTAAAAGACAAATACAACTGAGTGTCATCAGCATAAGAATGAAATGACACACCATGTTTATCCAAAATCAATCCTAATGGTAGCATATACAGAGAAAGGAAAAAAGGTGCTAAAATAGAGCCTTGCGGGACACCACAAGAAATGGGTGCCAGTTATTCACTCAAACTCTCTCTAATATAGCTCAAGTCACATCAAATGCTCTTTTCCCATTTCACACAGCCCAGCATGATTCATTTAACTCTTTTCAGACAAGATGCCAGCCACTGCCAGCATTTTTGATAATTCACAAAATTCTCATGGCCCCAGAATATTTAGTTGCATGAATATCTGAACATGCAATAGATCAAAAGAAAGAGTCTTTGCTTCTACCAAACAAACATAAAGGTTTTATTCTACCTTCATGCATTGTTTTTTTAATCTACACTCAAATGTAGTTATGTTTTAAAAAAAAGCAACATTTAGATCAAGAATCTGAGAAAATGGCGTTTAATCAATGACTACATCCAGATCACATTCAGTACTGAGTTCACTTTAGGTGGTTTTGAATTATATGCTTATTTGATGGTTGAAACTTTTATACCACCCCCTAACTGTATAACAGTGAAAACACAGAATGGCGGAAAATTTCATCAATGGTGGGGAAAGAGTTGAAAGCATGACCAGGCAAAAAAGAACGTGATCAGTCAGTAAAGGCTTTAATGGCTGTGTTTCTCACACGGGGCTGCTGCGGTCGTATAGAATGATTTAATGGGGCTCTCTGGAAAGGAAAGAGAGAAAGAAATCATACAGGACTGAAATGACACAAGAGTAAATAATGATGGTTTTGATTTGATGGTTTCCATTGTTGGCTGAACTAATCTTTTAAAAGTTGAAGTGACAGCTGGCCTGGCAGTGATCTAACCGTCTCTCTCTCAGACCAAATCTGAGCCGGACCGACATGTGCGAATCGAACATTGTGAATTTTCTGATGACAGTCAGCAATAAATCATCCCTAGTCCTCCAGAAGATTTGAATGTGTTACTGCAGTGTCTAATGCGGCCCTCTGATTTGGATCAAATTTCATATAAATATTTGTTTTTATGGCAGTGTTTTGAGGTTTTTCATGGTTATGTTCTTAAGATTATTCTGACGGAAATTATCAGACGCCCTAATGACTCTGATCTTGGCAGACTCTCTGAGAAAGGGACAGTCAACATATAAATTGATATATTTATGTGATATGCTTGTGTGTGAATAATATAAAATACAATCCCGTCAGAAGACAACATGCTGTAGATGTGGCGAGTAGTCTTGTATTTTGCAGACGCTTTAATCCAAAGCCATCCTTGAAAGGTTTCAGTGCTGCTCGTGGCATAGAGGTTCATGAATGGGATGAGCATTTATCGGCCGTCAGCCTCACACTATCACAACAGTGTCCATAGAGCTGGTCTGCAGGTCAGGCTGTGCTGAGGCTGAGCTTTGCTAACATGGGAACAGACATTAGTGATTTTATAGATGGTCACAAAAGCCTGTAATATGATTAAAGATCAGCAGTGTGTCAGTGTGTTTTGTCCAGCCTGGATCGAAGGCTCTCATACAGATATAGATACAAAACAACAAACCACCCTATGGAGACCAACAGAAGCTGTCGTGTGCTGTTGTGTTGTCATGTGAATTATATCTGCTGTATTTGTTTGCTGACTATCTCTGGTCATAATGTGACATTATTGTGTGTGTGTGTGGGTGGGTGGGTGTGTGTTCTGTCTATGTGCTTGAGTATTTCAGCACAAAAGTGGATCTGTGTCCTGTATTTCACTGTTTCACAGCCCAAAGTCCATTCCAGCCATTTTAGTCAGGGATGTTTTTCTCTGATTGTGCTTTGTTTTGTTTTGCTTTTTTTTTAATGCACACAGCTGTAATGTGTCTGTTAATGTCATTCTGTCTCATTTTGATATGTCTCCGCTGAGTAAAGTTGTTGTGTGCTGTGATCAAAGCTCCAGAAGAGTTCCTGAACTGAACACTGAACTGCCTCTGCTAGAAAAAGAAAATGTGAGATTATACTGTGAATAAAAGTGGTTAGTCATGTACCAGTGAGCGAGATTGCGTTTAAATTCTATTGTCCAGTGCCTGGAAATCATACTCACTATATGTACTTGTATTTTGACAGTATTGCATACAATTGCACTACAATCCTAGAGAACTGATCTGAAGCACAAACGAAACCATTATTAAGTTACTACTACACCCTGATTTCCTACATGTGCATTTATTCACTTATGCTAAGTGCACACTGCACGATTTTAGCCCCGATTTTCACTCGCCTACAGGTTTTGCAAAATTGCTGACAAGTGCCTGAAATTGGAGGCAAATCGGTGCTCGTTCACGTGAGTCAAGTCACCTTTATTTATATAGTGCTTTTAACAATACAGATTGTGTCAAAGCAGCTTTACAGTTTTAAACAGGAACCAAAATAGTGTCAATAATCCAAAATGACAATAGTAAACACTCAATTTTCAGTTAAAGGCAGTTCATCATTGAATTCAGTGATGTGATCATCAAGCTCAGTTCAGTTTAAATAGTATCTGTGCCATCAAGTTGACGATATCACTGTAAATGAAGTGTCCCCAACTAAGCAAGCCAGAAGCGACAGCGGCAAGGAACAAAAACTCCATCGGTGACAAAATGGAGAAAAAACCTTGGGAGAAACCAGGCTCAGTCGGGGGGCCAGTTCTCCTCTGACCAGACAAAACCAGCAGTTCAATTCCAGGCTGCTGCAAAGTCAGATTGTGCATAAGAATCATCTGTTTCTGTGGCCATTTCCAGGTGGTCGTCTGAGACAAGGTCTTTACAGGGGATCTGTCTCTGGGGCTCTAGTCCTGGTCTCCGCTGTCTTTCAGGGCTGTAGAGGTCCTTTCTAGGTGCTGAGCCACCAACCCCTACTAAAAAATAATCAAAAAGCATTACTTTAGCGACCCTCTGATCTGGATACAGACTAGGGCTGCATCCAAAATGGCATACTTCCCTACTATATAGTATGCAAAAAGCAGTAGGCGAGCGAATGAGTATGTTTGAATCCTCCATGTTCATAAAAGAGTAGGCAAGAATTGCACTAATTCTCGCGAGATTCGGATGTACGTATACTTAATTTGTGTTCTAGTATGCCTACTTACCTAATATATAGGGGAAAAAAAAGAGTATGTGAAGAAAGAAGTACGTTCAAAAACCTCTGTATTCATGAAACAGTAGGCGAGAAATCCCCAGATGTCCTTCTGCTTCAGCCCAGATTCTGGAGTGTTCATCGATGGACACTTTTCAATCCCAGGATGCCACGCGAGAGGATACATCATCATCGAACGTGAAGGAGAGCAGCGACGAGGGTTTACAAAGGTGAAGATTATAAACCAAATCACGATTCCCGTTTTAAAAAAACATATTTGTTGAGCTATTGTAGAGTAAACTGTTGATTTGTTAAGGTGTAAAGACCCCAGCCAGTAATTTTACAGTATATTTGTAATTTTTTTTTTTTTTGTAAAAACATGTTTTATTATGTATAGCGAACAGCGGAGCTCCAGTAAGCACATGTACATCTACAAAGTGGATTTACACAAACCATATACATCTTAAAGATGATTAAATGTCTATTTAATATAAGACAGGAAAATGTTCTAAGAGAATTGCAGATGAGCACATCACAACATGAACAGACATCTGAGTGAGAGATGTGTGTGTGCTATTATGAAGAATTCACTGTCAGCACTGCTTTAGATGAATGTAAGTAATGTTAATAAACAAATCTGCATAGAGAAACTAAACATAAGCTATCTATTTCATTTGTTCATTAGTACTACTGATAAATTAAGGAACATTCGTGTTAGATATAAAGTGAGTGAACACAACATGTAAATGCAGTATATCACAGATAAATCACAGAGGAGACTGACTCTTGTCTGGATGTTACAGGGACAGACGAGACACACGTGTGTTTATCTGCTGCAGAGAGACTGATCAAGGAATGCTGCCATCAAAGCCTCTCAGTGAGTACACTACAGACATCAAAAAACATCTTCTAAATCTTAAGTTGTAGTTTAATATTAATTATTGTAATTTCAAACAGAGTTATTACAGCACTTTTCTGATTCTTGATTGCTGTACATTGATGCAGATCTTTTGTGGTGGAGCAGGTGACGGCAACATTTGTGAAAAATATATAGTAAAAATATAGAGTATATGAAGATAAAAATATAAAGATCATTTTGTTACTTCTAATACAGAAATCAAATGACACTGTTCTGTTAAAATGACTGCTTTTGTTTTGTGTTTGTGCATCCAGTGAGGATGGAGAAGTCCACAGCAGCATCCTGGAAACAGTCAAGATGGAAAATAAAACAGAAACATAAAGTAAATTGACAATCATCATGAATGAAACTGGTCTCTTCAGAAACGCTCCATGACTGCATCTGCTCTTGTTTTCTCATCAGGACCGGATGTTTCTGTGGTCTCTTCATCTTCAGTGAGCCCAGAGCCAGTGAGAACATCTAGAGAAAGACCAAAAGACATTGAGGATGTGAATTTGGTCAAGTTTGTTCTGCTGGTTTCTGTTCATACAACATCAGTCAATAAAACCCGAGTTTCAAAAGCTTCAAAAGGCAAGGCAAGGCAAGTTTATTTATATAGCACATTTCATACACAAGCTAAAAAAAATAAAACAACATAAAAGAAAGTAAAATAATCATGAAAAAATAAATAGTAATAATAACAAAGTAAAACAAGGAATTTAAAACTTTGAAAATTATTGAAACATTGATTTAAAATTAATTTAAAACAGTTAAAAATAGAAAATGATTTTACATAAAATACAGTGAGTACATAAAATACAGTGCAATCAGTTCGGACATCGCACAGTGCTCATTCAATAAATGCACAGCTAAACAGATGAGTGTTGAGTCTAGATTTAAATGCGACTAATGTATTAGCACATCTGATCTCTTCTGGAAGCTGATTTCAACTGCGGGCTGCATAATAACTAAAGGCGGACTCCCCTTGTTTTGTGTGAACCCTTGGTATTTCTAACTGACTCGATCCTCATGATCTGAGTCCTCTGTTAGGTTTATATTCAGTGAACATATCTACAATCTATTTCAGTCCTAGGTCATTGAGTTCTTTATAAATGAGTAAAAGTACTTTAAAATCAGTCCTAAATATAACTGGAAGCCAGTGTAAGGGCCTGAGGACTGGTGTGATATGCTCAGATTTTCTGGTTCTAGTCAGAATCCTGGCAGCAGCGTTCTGGATGAGCTGCAACTGTCTAATGGTCTTCTTGTGAAGGCCGGTGAGAAGACCATTACAGTAGTCCACCCTGCTGGTGATAAAGGCATGAACAAGTTTCTCCAAGTCTTGACTGGAAACAAAACATCTAATTCTTGCGATGTTTTTTAGATGATAGTATGCTGATTTCGTCACTGCTTTGACATGACTACTGAAACTAAGGTCTGTCTCCAGAATCACACCAAGATTCCTGACTTGATTTTTAGTTGTTTGTCCCCTAGAGTCAAGGTATGCATTCACCTTGAGAACTTCATCTTTGTTTCCAAATGCAATAACTTCAGTTTTCTCCTTGTTTAACTGAAGAAAGTTCTGGCACATCCAACTATTCATTTCATCAATACATTGGCAGAGGGAGTCAATGGGGCTCCCAGACAAGCAAGCAGTTTGGGCCCAGATCCGGCCCACATCTGGCCAGCATGGATTTCATACGGGCCAGATGTAGGCCGGATCTGTGCCGAAACTGCTTGCTGTCTGGGCTGTAGTCATTTGGAGATAAGGCTAGGTAAATCTGTGTATCATCAGCATAGCTGTGATAGGCACTTTGGTTCTTTCTCATTATTTGACTTAGTGGGAGCATATACAGGCTAAACAAGAGCGGTGCCAGAATTGAGCCTTGTGGGACTCCGCATGTCATGGACGTTCACTCAGACTTATGCTCTCCTAGACTCACATAATAACCTCTCCCTTCTAAGTATGACCTGAACCATTTGAGTACCATCCCAGAAAGCCCGACCCAATTTTCCAGTCTCTCTAGTAGTATGTTATGATCGACAGTGTCAAACACAGCACTGAGATCTAGCAATACCAGCACTGATATTTTGCCAGAGTCAGAATTTAAGCGAATATCATTTATTATCTTAATGAGCTCTGTCTCTGTGCTGTGATGCGTTCGGAAAGCTGATTGAAAATTGTCCAGGTATCCATTTGAGTTTAAGTATTTGTTCAGCTGATTAAAAACTACCTTTTCTATAATTTTGCCTATAAAAAGAAGATTAGATATTGGTCTATAATTGCTCAAAATGGTGTTATCAAGATTGCTCTTTTTCAGGAGGGGCTTTACAACTGCAGTTTTCAGGGAGTTTGGAAATGTCCCAGAAAGAAGTGAGGCCTTCACCACTTCTAAGAGATCTGCTTCTAAACAGTTAAGCACACTTTTGAAAAAAGATGTGGGAAGTGTGTCAAGATAGCAGGTTGACGATTTTAGATGCTGCGCTATTTCTTCCTAAATTTTGCTATCAATTGCTTCAAAAATAGATATAGTATCTTTTTGATATTGCGGCCGAATCTGTTGACCTCTGCATTGCTTGAGGATGTGCTAATCGCCTTCCTGATATTAATGATCTTCTCAGAAAAGATGAAGCAAACTCATTGCATTTGCTAACTGAGAGCATTTCACTGGGAATCTGACTTGGGGGGGTTTGTCCGTCTCTCAACAGTAGCAAAAAGAGTACGAGTGTTGTTTAAGTTACTGTTTATAAGATTTGAGAAGAAATTCTGTCTAGCTGTGGCTAGTTTCACATTAAAAAGCATGAAGGCTGTCTTTATAAATGCTATAGTGAATTTCAAGTTTCGTCTTCCACCACATCCGCTCAGCTTTTCTGCATTGTCTTTTCATAGTCTGAACTGCTGTTGATCTTCTCCAAACTGATTTCTCTGTGTTTGTTTTCGTACTGACTATTATTGGAGCAATATCATCAATAACATTCTTAACTTTTGAGTTAAAGGAATCAAGGAGAAGACCAACAGAGTCTGCAGAAATGCTTGGTGTTAGAGATATAGCCTCCATAAACAGCACACTAGTGTTCTCGTTAATGCATCTCCTTCTGACAGAGACAGATCTAGATTCAGTGGTAGCAGAGATCAATAAATCAAAGAAAATACAGAAGTGATCAGATAGTGCTACGTCCTTAATAACAATGGATGAAATGTTTAGACCCCTACTGATGATTAAATCTAGAGTGTGTCCACCTTTGTGTGTGGGTCCATGCACATGCTGAATCAGGTCAAAAGTGTTTAGAACCGTTATCATTTCTTTTGTAGTTTTGTTTTCTGCATTATCTGTGTGAATATTAAAATCCCTACAATAGCAAAACAGTCAAACTCTGAGGAAATCATTGATAACATTTCTGTGACCTCTTCAACAAAGGCTGGAGAGTATTTAGGAGGCCTGTAAATAATGATAAACAGAATGCGTGGAGCACCTTTCAGCACAATCCCTAGATATTCAAAAGACAAGTACTGACCAAATGACACTTGCTTGCATTGACAGACATCTTTAAATAGAGCAGCTACACCTCCACCTCTCCTAATAGTCCTGCAGACACTCATGAAAGTGAAGTTAGGAGGAGTTGTATCACTGAGGACTGTTGCACTGCAGCTGTCTTCTAGCCATGTTTCATTTAGAAACATAAAATCCAGATTGTTTGTGGTTATAAAGTCATTGATCAGAAATTATTAATTTTTTAGTGAGCGAATGTTTAAAAATGCTAACTTGATGGCAGTGCTTTGTGTCTTTACATCAATCTTAGTGTAATGCATAATATGCCGCAGATTAGATGAGTTTGCCCTTGAGCTTGAAAAGACCTTAGACTTTCTATCACATGATAAAACTGAATTAGAGTAAGCTACAGGCACACTGGGTTCCCGCTTGTTCTGTAAACATCTGTGAATGTTGCTGCTGTTATAGCAGGAACCCAACACATATCACTGAGAGCTGCTATCAGTTGTTTTTGGTTCACCTCCAGCAGATGGAGGGTTTGGGCCCTGGCGTTGTGGCAGCGGTCGGAGAGCTCTCACAGGAGCAGGTGAGGAGCTCTTTGGGCAGGGCTCAGCCGGGATGGTGTCCATCAGCATTGTTGTGGCTGCATGGTGTTATCAGTGTCCTTGTGGGATATGTCAACCACATGATGACTCTGACCAGATGTGTGTGTGAATGGATTGACACACTCTGCTGAAGGATGAGGGAGGGAAAAGCAGATATTGTCCTTAAGCACTCTAGCACCAAGTTTGTTTGGGTGGAGGCCGTCCGGTTTAAACAGTTGTCTGTGGCCCCAGAAAAGATTGAAGTTGTTGATGAAATTCACTCCTTTTATATTGCAGGATCTTTGTAGCCATGTGTTCAGCCCAAGCAAACGTGAAAACATATTTGTTCCCCTTGCTGGAAGTGGTCCACTGATGAACAACTGAACTTTGAGTCTTCGAAGTGTGTTCAAAGAGTTCACTGAAGTCCTTCTTTAGGAGTTCTGACTGCTCTTTCCGAATATCATTCTTCCCCACATGGATGATGATTCGATTTGCAGTCTTGTGCTTCATCAGAGTTTTCTGAAGTTCCTTGTTCACATCAGAAACCGTTGCTTGAGGAAGGCAGCATGTTGTTGTAGTCCTGCTACTGATGTTTCTGATAATAGAGTCACCCACTATCAGAGTCCTGGGCTCGGCTGCACTCTGAGCTGAATGCCTCTGTCTGCTCGACCTTGAGCGCCTGTTAGTAGCAGTGTTAGCTGCTGGCTGATCCGATCCATGTTTAATCACATTTGGGGATTCCTCACCCACATTCATTAATGCTTCAAATCTGTTCTCAAGATGTATAAGGGGGTGGCAGAATACCAGTATTCACAAGCCTTGTCATAGTCGAATCTGGGGTAGAGGATGCTACAGCAGCAATACGAGAAACTCGTGACAATCTGATGTCTCGTGTGCCTTTGGGTCTCGCTCCCTGTTTGTGCCATCGATCAGTGTGACGATCAGTTTCGTCTTGTTCTGCTTGTTCTAGTCTGCTGGGTGTTCCGCCTGTTTTGGAAGTCCAGCAAGTAACTTTGTTTCAAGAACCACAATCCTTTGTAGAAGTTTGCAGCAGTTCATGCAACAAGTATTTTCAACAGGAGGCTTTTTCTCTCTCTTCTCTTTGAATGTAGGCAGTTGTTTTCCCATCTCCGGAATGTAAGCTGTTGGCAGTGGGGTGCAAAGTCTTCTTTTTATAGTATTATTCCAGTCCCAAAGAGATTTTAGTTTTAGTGTTTGTGCCAAAAATCTGTTGTTTGAGCTCTGTGCTGATCTGCTGAAGTAAAAATCTTAGAAAAATCTGAGAAAAGTACAGAAATAAGAAGCAAAGCGCAGAGCAGTAAGCAAGAACGTCCGAACGGTAGCGAAGCCGTCTTCGCTAATCATTAAATAATGTCATGAAGAATCTGAAAGTCAGGCTCCATTGACTGATACTGTATGAACACAAACCAGCAGAAGAAACTTGACCAAAATCAACATAAGGATTGAACAGAATGGAGGCAAGTAAATAATGACTGAGTTTATATGTTTAGATGAACTAACCCTTTAAAGCACCAAATAGAAACTGTATGAAATACATGCATGCATTAATATTATAGTAGTACCTTGAAGAAGAAAACTTTAAGAAATAAGCAGCTTTATTGAGCGTTTGTGCCCAAAACACAAAAAAATCACATTTACATGTATTAATTTGTCAGACACTTTTATCTGAACAGACCTACATTTCCATTAACACAAGTACCCCCCACCCCACCCAACCCAACTAAAGAAAATAGCCTAACAGAACACACACTGAAGAGATCGATCCAGAAACCTTCTGCTGACCAGTCCAGTTCACTACACCACAGAAGTAATGAAGATTTATCAAAATAGCATGCAATTGTAAAAATATGAAATTAAATTTAGCAATAAATAGAATGCTGACAGCATGAGATATAAAGTGTTTTACTCTGTGTGAATGTTTCACAGGTAGTGGTGCTCATGGAGAGCAGCACACAGATGTTTGGAGCAGACACCGCAGCAGTCAGATTGTCCCGCATGTGTTCTTCTGCTCTTGTTCAGGGTCGTGTGGTTCAGGGTCTTCATCATGGTCTTCCTCATCCTCTCTGTGCACTCAGGCAAGGACAGCCTCGATGTCTCTGTCCCATCCATGATCAGATTCAGTCTGACTCAGCAGTGATGGACGGATGTGGGTTCACCGCCTGTAAACTTTCAAAAACAGAACAATGTTTGAATAAAGTTTTGTTTCATGTGTTGTTGACTATTTATTTATTGTGATGGTTACTTTTATTTATTCTTTTACTCATTTATTCATGTCTCCTGTTGTTGTCTGTAAATAAAATAGAGCCTAATTGTTTTATTAACACATGCATTCATTCATTACTTGACTGAATATTGAGATATATTCATCTTGGCAGCATTTGTCTAGTGTGAAGTCATGCATAGCTATGGCATATGAAAAAAAAAACTAATTACAATTTGTTTATTTTAAAAAAAAATATATAATTGTTAGTCACCATTTATCATTATTGTTGTAGATAAGTGTTGGGGTGGGCTAGAAATGCTTTCTGAGGTAATCTTAATCTCTAAGTAGTTATACTTACATTTTTCAAGTGTAAAATCAACAGTCTTCTCCAAAGACGAGATCTTCAAGCAGCTGATCGATGTCTCCTTTGTGCAGATATTACAAAAATTGCAAACGCTGAGGAAAACCGTACTAGGTAGGGTTGTGGAGTTACTGACACTATGAGGTGTTTAATCTTCAAGGACTAAACTGTGGGTCATTTCAGTAGAGTTAAAAATATAAAAACTTAAATCAACACAAAATGTATTGGTTATACTACAATCACAATAAAAGGACAGCTGTTTCTTCAACAGGACCACAAAATGAGCTAATTTCATCAAAATGTGTAAGCCAGGTTAAAGAGATGGGTCTGTTCGGGAGGCAGACACACTCTGTCAGTGTTAGGTAGATTGTTCCAGAGTTTGGGAGCTAAACAGGAAAAGGATCTTCCACCCCAGTTGATTTTGATATTCTAGGTATTATTAAATTGCCAGAGTTTTGAGAACACAGCGTAATTACCAAGATTTTAAAATCTATACATTATTTAAGGAGCCAGTGCAGTGTGGACAGAACCGGGCTAATATGATCATACTTCCTGGTTCTAGTAAGAACTCTAGCTGCTGTGTTTTAATGATTTAATAAGTTTTAATCGATTTCTCAGTTCATGAAAAGGTCCCTCCCCTTTCCAAGATGGCAGCTTATCCTTTGTCCTGTTTAGTGTTTGTTTGTTTGAACTAGTTTTAATTTGTTTTTAATGGATTTTAACATCCTCTTTAACAATTTTTTTTGCCTTAAACAACGTTTGATGCAACCCAATTGAAAAGCTGTGTTTTACCCCACAACTTATGAACAATTTTTAACAGGAGAACTATTCCATGTGCTGTGCCTAATCAGTTTGGCCCTTTAACTACAAACCATCTGCTGCTGAGATAGGCTGTGTTCATCTATTTTCGGTGTAAACCTGTATCACTCTGCCTGCACCAGTAACAGCCTGGGTCTACATTAATTACAGCCCAGCCTCCTGCTCTAGCTACAGCCTGGGTCTCTACCAGCTAAAACCTGGTTTTATGGCCTCCATTCCATCAGCTACCAGCTGCAGCTTGGGTCTTCACTAGCTATCAGCTATAACCTTGGATCTCTACTAGCTACACTCCGGCTACCCTGCTCTGTTTCTTCAAACTATACTCCGGCTACTCTACTCTGTTTCTTCAAACTATACTCCGGCTACTCTACTCTGTGGTGTGCAAATTCCATCATGGCGATCATGATTCTTGCCTTTCTGTCTTTGCTCTGTCTGCCTAAAATCTTAGAGTATGAAGTGCACCGGGGGGTCCCAGTGAATAACTATAACGATTCTTTAAATGCATTTTATATGTTATCACGATCAAAGATTACTGGCTATGCACAGGATCTAGTCGGTAGTCAGGTGAGCTGGATGTATGACATGAGCCTGTTTTCACAACACGGAGACTTGAAACATCTTTTAAGCCTGCTCCTTTTAAATGACTGTTTTATTCCATCAAAAAACTCTTGGCCCAAAATTACAATGAGTGGGGCTCTAATAATTGCTCAAAATTGCAGAAAGCACTGTACTTTGAAATGAATCATTACACTTATGTTGCTGATGTCAGGAAATGTGCAACCTAACCCAGGTCCTGTGACAGATATGATATCACTGCAAACTCCTGCCGATTTTTTTAAGAGGTCACGTATTGGTTTTGTGCACATAAATGTACGAAGTCTATTACCAAAAATTGATATGGTCAGAATTTGGGCCAAATCGACAAATGTTGATATTATGGTGTTATCTGAGACTTGGCTGGATAGATCCACTCCTGATAGTTATATTTATATGGAGGGGTATAATTCATTTCGTACTGATCATCGTGCTAAAGGTGGAGGAGTGGCGATCTATGTAAAAAAAAATGTTTGCAGGCAACAGTACAATTATCCAAGTCTGTGCCTAGACAATTTGAACTGCTAGTGTTAAAAATTGAATTATCACAGAATTATATTTTGACAGTTGCGGGATGCTATAGACCTCCTTCTGCACCAAAGGACACATTGTCCTCTTTGTCTGATTGTTTGTCATCTATAAAATATAAAGAATTGGCTTTAATGGGTGACTTAAATTGGGACTGGCTAACATCTGCATCTGATCAAATTAAACGTTTTTGTGACTCAGCGAATCTGACCCAAATTATAGACTCACCCACTAGGCCAAATCCTAAACATCCTGACAAGTCTACCCTTCTTGATTTGTTTTTAACAAATGTGCCAAAGAAATACAAATCTACTGCTGTTTTTGCAAATGATATGAGTGATCACTGTGTTATTGCCGGTGTGAGAGATGCCAGGATATCTAAAGGTAAATCGCGTATTATAATTAAGAGAAATCTGAAGTCATTCTGTAAACAAGCCTTTTTTATTTATCTTAATATTTGTAACTGGACCAGAGTGAATTTGATACCAGATCCCGAAATAGCGGTGAAATATTTTAAGTCACTATTTTTGAACATTATAAACAAGCATGCTCCTTTTAGGAAATATAAGATCAAAGGGTGTGATAATCCGTGGTTTTCAGAGAAATTGTCTGATCTAATTCATGACCGTGATCTTGCTTGGTCAATGGAAAAGAAATCCAAAAATAGCTCAGACTGGCAAAATTTTAGGCACCTGAGAAATAAATGTGTCTCTCAAATACGTAAAGCAAAATCTGATTTTTATGTAAATGAAATATGTGATAGTTTAGCTAATCCCTCAAAATTCTGGAAAGTTATAAAATCTGACTCTAAGGATACTGTCATGCCAAATAAATTTAAATTATATATAAACGATAAAATTATTACAGACAGGAAAAGTAGTCTAGATTCCCTGAATCAGCACTTTATATCTTCTGGGTTGTTGTTTGAAGATTCAACAAAACATCAGAGGAGACAAGAGGACTACTCTTTGTTTAGGGAAAATGTACCTATCGATTTTGATCTTGTTCCTATTGGAACAAAGGAGGTGTATGATGCTCTTATAGGGTTAAATACTAAGAAATCCGCTGGTCCTGATGGGTTGGATCCATACTTTTTAAATATTGCTGCTGAACATATTGCAGAACCTTTGACACACATTTTCAACCTGACTATTGAAACTGGATTAATACTGAGTGTTTTGAAGTCAGCATATGTCACTCCTTTATTAAAGGGTGGTGACCGATCAAACCCAAATAATTATAGGCTAATATCTAAGCTATCTGCTTTAGCCAAGGTTTTAGAAGGGCTTATATATGACCAGTTAAAAGACTATTTACTATCAAAAAATATATTAAATGATTCGCATTCAGGTTTTCGTAAAAAACATAGCACTGTCACTGCCACTATGAAAGTGTTAAATGATTTTAAAAGTGCTATTGATTCTAAAGAATATTGTGCTGCACTGTTTTTAGATCTTTCAAAAGCATTTGACACAGTTGACCACTATGTCCTGTCTCAGAGATTGGTGGATATTGGAATGTCTCCAAAAGCTGTCAAATGGTTTAATAACTATTTGAGTGGCAGAACACAAGTGTTCATGTTGATGGTGTGTTCTCAAACTCACTTATACAAAATGGTGTCCCCCAGGGGTCCATTTTGGGTCCCATTTTATTTACTATTTATATAAATTACTTGTGTCAAAATGTAACAAATGCAAAGTATCATTTTTATGTGTATTGTTCTGCACCAGCCTTGACAAGTGCTATAGAGGATCTGCAATCTGCTTTTATAATTATCCAGAAGAATCTTCAGAAATTGAGACTTGTACTAAACTCTGATAAAACTAAAATGATGTGCTTTTCTAAATCTAGGAAAACAGAAGGATGCTTGTCAAATTGCTACACTAGATGAGAAAGTGATTGAACGAGTATCAGTGTATAGATATCTAGGTTTCCTTTTAGAAGAAGATTTGTCCTTCAAACAGCATATAGAGGGTATAACAAAAAAAACTAAGAGTAAAGTTGGGTTTCTATTATAGAAACAAAGGCTGTTTCTCTTTTAGTACGAGAAAAACACGTATACAAACAACATTTATGTCAATGCTGGATTATGGTGATATTTTATACATGCATGCAAATAAATCTTCTTTGAAAATGCTGGATTCAGTATATCATGCAGCACTAAGATCTGTAACTAATTCCAATTTTTGTACTCTGCATTGCAGCTTGTATGAGAGTGTTGGTTGGCCATCTCTGCACAATCGCAGGCTGGAGCACTGATATATTTTTCTTTTTAAGGCCATGCTTTGTAAACTGCCTCCTTACTTATGTTCTCTTCTGACTCTTAAAGTCACTACCAGGAAATGTAATCTTAGATCATATGGGCAAATCATGTATGATATCCTACGAACGCGAACGGTCTTCGGTGAAAGTGCCTTTAAAGTTTTTGCACATTTTTCCTAGAATAAATTGCAGAATCAGCTAAAATTTTATAATTTACCAACAATGACACAATTTAAAATGAGGATAAAGGACTATTTGAGTACTAAATGCACATGTGATGTTACTGAGTGCTGCTGGTGATCATGTTGAGATGTTAAATTGCCATAATATCTCCTTTTTTTTTTTTTTAATGTTTGTATATGTATTTTTTAATATGGAACTATTATTCTGCTGTCTTGGCCAGGACACCCTTGAAAAACAGATTCTGAATCTCGGGTTTATTTCCTGGTAAAATAAAGGTAAAATAAAAATAAAAAAATCTCTAGCTGCTGTGTTTTAACAATAATCTACCCTTGAGGTCATGAACACATGAATTAACGCTTCTGCATTTGACATTGAGAGCATATGTCGTAATTTAGATATATTTTGGAAAAATGCAGTTTTACAAATGCTAGGAACGTGGTATTCAATGGAAAGATTGCTATCAAGTAGCACACCTAGGTTCCTAAACGATGACGAATAATTGAGAGAGCAGCCATCAAGTCTTAGACAGTGTTCTAGGTCATTACATGCGAAGGTTTATGGTCCGATAATTAACACCTCTTTTTTTCAGAATTTAGCAGTAAGAAATTACTCGTCATCCAGTTTTTTATTTTGACTATGCAATCCGTTAGTTTTTCAAATTGGTATGTTTTGCCGGGCCATGAAGAAATATAGAGCTGAGTATCATCAGCATAACAGTTAAAGCTAACACCGTGTTTCCTGATGATATCTCCCAAGGGTAACATGTAAATCGTGAAGCATAACGGCCCATTACTGAGCCTTGAGGTACTTCATACTGCACTTGTGAACGATATGATAACACTTCATTCAATGCTAATAATTGATGGCGGTCATATAAGTACGATTTTAACCATGCTAATGCACTTCCACTATGTTGTGGTCAATAGTGTCGAACGCAGCGCTAAGATCCAATAGCACTAGTAGAGAGATACAACCACGATCAGATGATAAGAGCAGGTCATTCGTAACTCTAAGGAGAGCAGTCTCAGTACTATGATACAATCTAAATCCTGACTGGAAATCCTCACAGATACCATTTTTCTCTAAGAAGGAATATAATTGTGAGGATACTACCTTTTCTAGTATCTTGGACAGAAAAGGGAGATTTGAGATCGGTCTATAATTAACTAGTTCTTTGTGGTCAAGTTGTGTGTTTTTTTTATTTTTTATGAGAGGCTTAATAACAGCCAGTTTGAAGGTTTTGGGTACATATCCTAATAACAATGATGAATTAATAATAGTCAAAAAAGGATCTATGACTTCTGGAAGCACCTCTTTTAGGAGCTTAGATGAAATAGGGTCTAACATACATATTGTTGGTTTAGATGATTTAACAAGTTTATACAATTCTTCCTCTCCTATAGTAGAGAATGAGTGGAACTGTTCCTCAGGGGATCTATAGTGCACTGTCTGATGTGATACTGTAGCTGATGGCTGCATGGTTACAATTTTATCTCTAATATTATCGATTTTAGAATAAAGTAGTTCATAAAGTCATTACTGCTGTGCTGTTGGGAAATGTCAACACTTGTTGATGCTTTATTTTTCATTAATTTAGACACTGTATTGAATAAATGAAAAAGTAATCAGATCTAGCAGGTCTTAATACCTCTAGTTTTGTTTTCCTCCAGCTGCGCTCCATTTTCCGGGCTGCTCTCTTTAGGGTGTGAGTGTGCTCATTATACCAAGGTGTCACACTGTTTTCCTTAATCTTCCTTAAGCATAAAGGAGCAACTGTAATTAAAATGCTAGAAAAGAGAGAGTCCATAGTTTCTGTTACATCATCAAGTTGTTCTGAGGTTTTGGATATGCTAAGGAATTGAGATAAATCAGGAAGATTACTAACCAAGCAGTCTTTTGTGGTAGAAGTGATGGTTCTACCATACTTGTAACAAGAAGTAGAATTTACAGTTTTAGCTATATGAAGTTTACACAAGACTAGATAATGATCTGAGATATCATCACATGGCCGAAGAATTTCAACACCATCAACATCAATTCCATGTGACAGTATTAAATCTAGAGTATGATTTCGACAATGAGTAGGTCCTGACATGTGTTGTCTAACCCCAATAGAGTTCAGAATGGATGCTAATCCTAATGGATATTTTTCATTATCTACATGGATATTAAGATGGCCAACAATTAAAACTTTATCTGCAACCAGCACTAACTCGGATAGAAAATCAGCAAATTCTTTGATAAATCTGTATGGTGCCCTGGTGGCCTGTATACAGTAGCCAGTACATACATCACTTTATGAACTACTTTACTTCTAAGATCGATACTATTAGAGATAAAATTGTAACCATGCAGCCGTCAGCTACAGTATCGCATCAGATAGCATGCTATAGATCCCCTGAGGAACAGTTCCACTCATTCTCTACTATAGGAGAGGAAGAATTGTATAAACTAGTTAAATCTTCTAAACCAACAACATGTATGTTGAAAGTGACATGACATACAGCCAAGTATTGTGACCAATACTCAGAATTCATGCTCTGCATTTAACCCATCCAAAGTGCACATACACAGCAGTGAACACACACACCGTGAACACACACCCAGAGCAGTGAGCAGCCATCTATGCTGCGGCGCCCGGGGAGCAGTTGGACCTTGATCAAGTGCACCTCAGTTGTGGTATTGCCGGCCCGAGGCTCAAACCCACAATCTTAGGGTTAGGAGTCAAACTCTTTAACCATTAGGCCACGACTTCCCCTTAAAGCTTATTATTAATTCATCATTGTCATTAGGATATGTCCCCAAAACCTTCCAACTGGCTGTTATTAAGCCTCTCATCAAAAAACCACAACTTGACCCCAAAGAACTAGTTAATTATAGACCGATCTCGAATCTCCCTTTTCTGTCCAAGAAACTAAAAAAGGTAGTACACTCACAATTATATTACTTAGAGAAAAATGGTATCTGTGAGGATTTCCAGTCACGATTTAGACCGTATTATAGTACTGAGACTGCTCTCCTTAGAGTTACAAATGACCTGCTCTTATCATCTGAACGTGGTTGTATCTCTCTATTAGTGCTGCGTTCGACACTATTGACCAGAACATTCTTTTGAATAGACTAGAAAACTTTGTTGGTATTAATGGAAGTGCATTAGCATGGTTCAAATGCAGTGCAGTGTGAAGTACCTCAAGGCTCAGTACTACAGTCGTGGCCAAAAGTTTTGAGAATTACATAAATATTGGAAATTGGAAAAGTTGCTGCTTAAGTTTTTATAATAGCAATTTGCATATACTCCAGAATGTTATGAAGAGTGATCAGATGAATTGCATAGTCCTTCTTTGCCATGAAAATTAACTTAATCCCAAAAAAACCTTTCCACTGCATTTCATTGCTGTCATTAAAGGACCTGCTGAGATCATTTCAGTAATCATCTTGTTAACTCAGGTGAGAATGTTGACGAGCACAAGGCTGCAGATCATTATGTCAGGCTGATTGGGTTAGAATGGCAGACTTGACATGTTAAAAGGAGGGTGATGCTTGAAATCATTGTTCTTCCATTGTTAACCATGGTGACCTGCAAAGAAACGCGTGCAGCCATCATTGCGTTGCATAAAAATAGCTTCACAGGCAAGGATATTGTGGCTACTAAGATTGCACCTAAATCAACAATTTATAGGTTCATCAAGAACTTCAAGGAAAGAGGTTCAAAGAAGGCTTCAGGGCGTCCAAGAAAGTCCAGCAAGCGCCAGGATGGTCTCCTAAAGAGGATTCAGCTGCGGGATCCGGAGTGCCACCAGTGCAGAACTTGCTCAGGAATGGCAGCAGGCAGGTGTGAGCGCATCTGCACGCACAGTGAGGCCAAGACTTTTGGAAGATGGCCTGGTGTCAAGAAGGGCAGCAAAGAAGCCACTTCTCTCCAAAAAAAACCATCAGGGACAGATTGATCTTCTGCAGAAAGTATAGTGAATGGACTGCTGAGGACTGGGGCAAAGTCATATTCTCCGATGAAGCCCCTTTCCGATGTGTCGGGAAAAAGGCTTGTCCGGAGAAGAAAAGGTGAGCGCTACCATCAGTCCTGTGTCATGCCAACAGTAAAGCATCCTGACACCATTCATGTGTGGGGTTGCTTCTCATCCAAGGGAGTGGGCTCACTCACAATTCTGCCCAAAAACACAGCCATGAATAAAGAATGGTACCAAAACACCCTCCAACAGCAACTTCTTCCAACAACCCAACAACAGTTTGGTGAAGAACAATGCATTTTCCAGCACGATGGAGCACCATGCCATAAGGCAAAAGTGATAACTAAGTGGCTCGGGGACCAGAATGTTGAAATTTTGGGTCCATGGCCTGGAAACTCCCCAGATCTTAATCCCATTGAGAACTTGTGGTCAATCCTCAAGAGGCGGGTGGACAAACAAAAACCCACTAATTCTGACAAACTCCAAGAAGTTATTATGAAAGAATGGGTTGCTATCAGTCAGGACTTGGCCCAGAAGTTGATTGAGAGCATGCCCAGTCGAATTGCAGAGGTCCTGAAAAAGAAGGGCCAACACTGCAAATACTGACTCTTTGCATAAATGTCATGTAATTGTCGATAAAAGCCTTTGAAACGTATGAAGTGCTTGTAATTATATTTCCGTACATCACAGAAACAACTGAAACAAAGATCTAAAAGCAGTTTAGCAGCAAACTTTTTGAAAACTAATATTTATGTAATTCTCAAAACTTTTGGCCACGACTGTAGGGCTGTTACTTTTCACGCTTTACATGTTACTCTTGGGAGATATCATCAGGAAACACGGTGTTAGCTTTCACTGTTATGCTGATGATACTCAACTCTATTTTTCTTCGCCGCCCGGCGAAACATATCAATTTGAAAAATGGAATGCATAGTCGATATAGAAAACTTGATGACAAGTAATTTCTTACTGCTAAATTCTGCAAAAACAGAGGTGTTAATTATAGGACCTAAAACCTCCTCATGTAATAATCTAGAACACTGTCTAAGCCTTGATGGCTGCTCCGCAATTCTTCGTCATCAATTAGGAACCTAGGTGTGCTATTTGATAGCAATCTTTCCTTTGAATACCACGTTTCTAGCATTTGTAAAATGGCAATTATCTAAATTATGACCTATGCTCTCAATGTCAGATGCAGAAATGTTAATCCATGCGTTTATGACCTCAAGGTTAGATTATTGTAATGCTTTATTGGTTGGTTGTTCTGCACGCTTAGTAAACAAACACCAGCTGGTTCAAAATGCAGCAGCTAGAGTTCTTACTAGAACCAGGAAGTATGATCATATTAGCCCGGTCCTGTCAACACTGCACTGGCTCCCTATTAAATATCGTATAGATTTTAAAATCTTGCTTATTACTTATAAAGCCCTGAATGGTTTAGCACCTCAGTATTTGAACGAGCTCTTGTTACATTATAGTCCTCCACATCCGCTGCGTTCTCAAAACTCTGGGCAATTTGATAATACCTAGAATTTCAAAATCAACTGCGGGCGGCAGATCCTTTTCCTATTTAGCGCCCAAACTCTGGAATAACCTACCTAACATTGTTCAGGAGGCAGACACACTCTGTCAGTGTAAGTCAATTCAAGTCAAGTCACCTGTATTTATATAAAGCTTTTAATAATACAAATTGTGTCAAAGCAACTTTACAGTATTAAATAGAAAAATAGTATTTTAATAATGCAAAAGGACAACACAACTCAATTTTCAGTTTAAGGCAGTTCATCATTGAATTCAGTGATGTCATCATCCAGAAAACCCCCCCATTAAATTTAGAATTAAAACCCCATCTCTTTAACCTAGCTTACACATAATAGACTAAAATATTTATATAATTCAAATTCGTTAAAGGATTGTTAGGCTGCATTATTCAGGTCAGTGGTTCTCAAACATGTACTGGAGGACCCCTAGTCCTGCACATTTTGTATGTTTCCCTTATCTAACACACCTAATTCAACTCATCAGAGACTGCAAAACATGAATTGGGCGTGTCTGATTAGAGAGACATACAAAAAGGAGCCCAGACCAAGTACTCAATCCACAAATGAACAAACATTGAGTGCATAAATGAACATACTTTAAAGATATTGAACTTCTGTTTTGCAAATCCCTTTTTTGATTGATCTTAGGAAATATTCTAATATTTTGAGATACTGGATTTTTGACTTTCATGAGCTATATATATATATAGCAAATATTGATGTAAACAAATCATGTATTAAACACACAGAAGTGCTGTCTTCACTGACTGATTGCTTCTGACAGCTAAAGCACTGTATGTGCAAATACAGCACACAAACAAGAGTATAACCTTATAGGGCTAAAGACTGGAAATATGACCATTTAAAGACACAAGAATAAGTCAATTACATATGATAGAGGTAATTTTAATCTGACACAGGGGATTAATGAGGAAACAATCAGATGACAGTACATTCTCTTTTTAAACCCTGCTGTTGTTAAAGCTAACAAAGAAAGACATCAAGTGACAATAATGAATTAAGATTCTATAAGAATCATAAGAAATCTGCATGTCAGCATACAGATATGACAAATATGGCTCAAATGTCATAAACCTCAGAAAGGTGCTGCTGTCTATACATGTGAAATAAGCGGACAGATGTTGGAAGAGAGAAAGGCAAAGCTGCAAAAAGCCAGAGTCATGTGGTATCAAGCACAGAGCTCCCGCAGCGTCCCATCACGCAGCTCTACTCCGTGCTTTCTGCTGCTCATCTGTAGGTCAGCGTGTGTGGTGGATCTGTGACTGGAGTCCTCCTCTGTGGAGTAAACACCCGAGTCTCCGCTGCTGTGTCGGCTGTGTGTGCTGGAGTCCTGTTCCCCAGCGTTTGAGTGCTCATCCACCGCCACAGCGTCCAGCTCAGCACTGACCATGACCAGCGGCTCACACACAGACTCTGGAGACTCAGGAGCCAGCAGCTGCGGCGTCTCTGACTCACTTAACCACAGCTGAAGAGACAGAGAGAGAGAGAGAGAGAAGTCAGTTCTGTTTGTAGATTTGTATTCAAGAGCACCAAACCAAGACCCTGGCTCTGTTTACACCTGCTTTTCACCCAGTTATGATCATATACTCACTCCCTCCTTGTTTCTACCTATTGTTGACTGGACTTTATGATGGAGCTCGCAGTGTATTGTATGAAAGGGGCAGAGCAACTAGTCATATATATGTCATATATATATATATATATATATATATATATATATATATATATATATATATATATATATATATATATATACACAAAAAAAAAAAAAAAAATAAACAGATATCTTGTATTTCTGTCATCACAGCTCTCGGAGGGATTGGGATGGTAATGCACATGACAGTGTTAATGTATTTGGTCTTGGAGGAAAAGATCTGCTGCTGCCAGTACATCCACAACATGCTGCTGTGAGCATGTAAGAAATATAACATACATGAAATAACCCCCATATAGCATACATGAATCACCTCGTAGCAGATCTACACAGGTGGAGCTGGGGAAGGCGGAGGGTTTCTGAAGCATGCTGCAACTGCTACAGCAAACACTAGTCATATATTTGAATGTTGAGCAGCACACAACTGATACAAAAAGTACCAATCAGTAGCGCCATGTGATGTCATTATGTCAGATTGAGTTAGACCTATCAGACTGCACCATCTAGAGTTTCATGCCATAACTTTGGATCTATGAACACACAGATAACTCCTTCACAGTGAGATCAATAACATATTTAAATGATAGGGGGACCCCTTAAGGAAGAGGAGAAAACAGCATGGTAGATCGTTTTAAAAATTTAGAATCTGTTATAACACTTGAAATTTGAAATTCTTTTTGACATTGACGTTTGTTCATTCGACACGTTGGTGATGTTTTCTCCATTAATAATTGCGTGGAATCAATATGAAAGGTTAATATGGCATGAAATTTTCAGCATATGTAGATGTATAATATGTACTTTGAATAATTTGTTTTCTCTTTTTTGTCTCTAAAAAGGGATGGAGCAACTGTCCATTTATCACTTATTCAACCCTTCTCATGAACATAAATTAATGCGTTTTTTTTTTTCCATATTTTTATTTTAATTTTTTTGTATAATTTTTTGCTTTTGTTGTAATTATATTTGGTGCATTAGAGTAAAGTGTAAAGAAAACAAAAATATATGTAAAACATGATATTAACAATGTGATAAATTTCTTCATCCTCTCTGTTTTTCTGCTTCTTAAAGCAATCTGGGTCCCAATTGAGGCCAAGCTAATGAAAACATTGAGAGCAAATCAGAAACCGTCCTGCTTTAACAAGCTCAAGCATTTAAAGTGGCAGACATGCTTGAACAGAACATTATTGTCTGCTGGTGTGGACACTACATAATTATCATTATAGTCTTATTATTTATTGTTCTTGAACAGGCTTTTAGCCAGGTGTGTGATCTTAGCAAATCTGTCATGTTACCCTTTATGGTTACACATAAAGCTTGCCACAAACCACCACCAGACTAATACTATTTTGGTTGACTAAGCCTCTTCTTGACTAACGTTTGGTCAACTTTTAGGAGGCAGCTCTAGTAAAAAAAAAAAAAAAAAAAAGAAATTGTGCAAGATGGCACCAGTGTCTCTATTGGCAATCCGCCACCTGCTGTTTGTGTTTGTCCTTTTATTACTCTTGTCTATCTGTAGAAAGAGTACTTGCTTAGTATTCAAAACTTTGTTGCCGTGGATGTGTGCGGTTGGAATCTGCATTCTTGGCTCATCTACCGGCTAACATCTTCTGCACACTGGATTGTTCAGTTCATCTGAAAAAATGGCACAGGAATCGGGGAAGAGAGGCAGTGCTCTTGTGAGACTCAAAGAATCAGCCACAGTCTTTGTTAGATTTTATCAGAATCATCAGCTGTGGATGGCATCAGCCGGGGCGTATCATCCGGTCTACGGTAGTCTTCACCCACCTTCGCAGTAAGGTTTTCTTTTCTTCACTGTTTTTCTGTAGCATCCACAGACGACATCTCATTGCAGAACAGGGAGCCGGAGGTTTCGTGGAGGTGGAGCAAATGTTCATCGTCTTTAAGCACTGGAGTTTGTTCCACATCAAAGATTGTCTATTACCACCTCCTCATCTTTATCTACAGTTAATAATTTGATAAATGCTTAATAAACGCTAGGTCCATCTCAAATAAGACCTTTGTATTAAATAATTCTATCTCCTCTTGGGAGCTGGACTTTTTGTTTGTGACAGAGACTTGGCCTCTCTTTTATCAGATATCATCGTGGACAAAGGTCTGGATTTACTGTTTCTCACTGAAACTTGGCTCAAACAGGATGATGGTCTGCTTTTTAACCAACTGACTCCAGCAGGTTTTCGACTTCCTGCGGCCTTCTCGCAGAGGTATTGTTGTGATTTATAACCTGCAATGTAATTTGTGCCCTGTGTTTGTACCTTAGTTTACATCTTTTGAATGCCTTGTCCTCAGTGTCACTGCTACTCATTCTGCTGCTATTGCTACAATCTAAAGATCTCCAAAATCAAATGCAGAATTTTTGTGAGAATTTGCTGATTTGCTGACAATTTTGTGCGTTAAATTTGAGAGAATTCTGATTCTTGGTGATCTTAACATGTTCATCAGAAAGACTGTGCTCTGGCCAATGATTTCTTATCTCTGTTGGACTGTTTTAATTGTTTTCAATTTGTGAATGTTCCTACACATTGTAAAGGTCATACACTTGATTTAGTTTCGGCAAATAATGCTTTTGTGTCAAATCTCTCTACTGTACATGTTGGACTCTCGGATCATTCAGCCATTCTTTTTAATTTGGAGGTACCATATTCTTTAAGGCCTGTTGCACATACTGTCTCTTTCGGTAAATGGCAATCATTTGACCCTGCAGCTTTTGCTAATGTGATCAATGCATGCCTGTATGATTTGTCTTCTGTCCCTTCTGAGCATATAATTATTTTACTTAATAATGCTCTTGCTGCCAATTTGGACATGTTTGCACCTATTAAAACACGCAATGTCTTTTTCGTACATACAGCTCCCTGGTATAATGACAATTTGCATTCAAAAAAGGGGGAATGTTGCAAACTGGAGTGTAAATGGCGTGGTTCTGACTTGTCAGTTTTTTATCAAGCTTGGAAAACCTGTTTGGGCCAATATAAAGCTGAAATTGACACTGCAAGGTCTCTCCTTGTTGGAGTATCCAAAGCCTCTCTTAACAAATTGCAATACTTGCAGAATTCAGCAGCTATTTTAACTGGGGTTAGGGCGACCATTTAACTCCTGTTCTGAAGACGTTACACTGGCTCCCTGTTAAATACTGTATAGATTTTAAAATCTTAATGCTTACATACAAGGCTCTGCATGGTCTCGCTCCACAGTATCTGGCAGAACTTTTAACAACGAATACGCCAATTCGCAATTTACGATCTTCTCAGCACAGTCTCTTAGTTGTTCCCAAAACACAGTTACAATCCAGGGGGGACAATGCTTTTTCAACGTATGCTCCAAAACTGTGAAAACTCTTCCAATTGACATTAGGGATGCTTTATAAGGGACATAAGGGAGTTTTTTAGCGGTTTTTTAAAACTTTTCTTAAAACATTATTTTTCAGGCATGCTTTTATTTGATGTTTTTTATTGTATTGTTTTGTGATTTATTTCTTGTTGTATTTATAGTATATGGTCTTATATTGTTGTGTTTTCCTTTATGTAAGCTTTCTTGGAAAGCGCCTTGAGAAAGCAACTTCTAAAGGCGTTATATAAAATAAATGTATTATTATTATTATTATTGGCTCAGTGCTGGCGATCTGGACTATTTATCTGAAATCACTTTAACCACCATTGGGTAGAGGTGGAGGGGTTGGCGCTATATTTGATGATCGTTTTAAATGCTGTTTATTAGCAGTACAAATTATTCTAGCTTTGAGCTGCATCTGGTTAAAACAGAGTTAAACGATCCAGTTATCTGTTAACCTAGATATAAACCACCCAAATATAACAAACCTTTTTCAGGAGTTCTTTGAGCAGTTGTACCAAATTCTGAAAGGATTTTAATACTTGGTGATTTAAAATTATATATCTTTTCTCCTAATGTGTCTATGGCAAAGGAGTTTTACATCTTATTGATTAATTTGATTTTTCATTTTGCTTGAAGTTCTACCCATAAACTTCTGGTTTTATCTCTAGATGTACCAGTTCATAATGTGAATATTGAGGATGCTTATTTTTCTGATCACAATCAAATTGTTTTTAATATCTTTGTTTCTAATTCCTCTTTAAACTGTAAGCCACTAGGTCGATATGCCTGTTACATAAAAACCTTCAACTGCCAGTGAGTTTTCAAAGGCCTACTGTATACATGATCTGCAGTACTGTGTAACTCAGGGTCTCTAGTTTCTGGTCGGGGTTTAAATGTTTTGAAGTCAATGTTCAATTCCATCTGTAATGAAATCCTGGACACTTGCGCTCCATTCAAAATCTTTGGTGCAACATCTAATCCACAGCCATGGCTTAATAATGATACTTGGTGATCTCCGACAAGTGTGGAGAAAAGCAGAGAGGCAGTGGAAGAGAGAAGCTGTGAAATGACAGGTTGACAGGTGTTATGATTAAATATCCGAAGGGACTTAAAGCTGCAGTGGTAAAATATTTATCTGATCATATTAATAGGAATCCTAGTAATCCTAAAGTTATTTAAGATAAAACACTCAGGTATCAATTTAATTTGTGTAAAGTCCACAAATGGCCTATGATTAGTTCTGTTGCGGTTGAACTGGAATATCCTACATAAAAAAGATAGTGCTACCCTTTTGTTGAAAGACGTCGCATCTGATTTGTTACGAGCAAGAATGACCACACTGCTGATGTGATCTAATCGCTAGGACATCCTGAGCACATGTGAGTTAATCCTCTTATCGGCAAGACATATTGGCAGAATTTTTCATATCGTGCCAATTCCGATATTTACATTTTAAGCCATTATCGGCCGATAATATCGTGCATCCCTACTAGATTATATGAATGTGTTAGGTCCTGGTATGTAAAGCCAATGTGTGCCATATAAATAAATGTGCTTGATAAAAATACACTTAACTGCATTTTATAGTGAGTGTAATCTTTTGATATATGACTAGAAGGACCAGCAGTGCCCAGTTAAAGCAAAAACAACAACAAAAGAAAAATACCTGGACCAAGAGAACCAGCTGAGACAAACAGATGGATGGGAAACAAATTAAAACAAAGGCAATTTACCCTAATCCTACTCTATGCAGCAATAATGAGTCAGGAGACCATATATCTTACTGTACATGTAAAATATACAATTCAATCAACATCTCTACACCATCTTCTGTCTTTATTCCTGAAGACAGCTGATAAATGTATTTGGATAAACAGTTCATCTACGCTTAACTACTAAAATGTATAAATTGACCTGAGATGCATCAAATGTATTTAAAACCTTATGATAAATCTCATTTTAGAGCAGGTAATGGAGTATAAATGTTGTGTACCTCCTGAATGTGATCCGGGAGGTGAACAGCTGGGCAGAAGGTGTTCTTGAGGAGCGATAACATCTTGTTAAAGCAGAAGTACAGCAGCACCAGCAGGAGGCACAGCAGGAGAGAAATCAGGACGTACAGAAATATCTGCCAGTACGGCATCTGACCTGAAATCACACACAGCGTTCGTTCGTAAAGTCACTGTATGCCACACACTCATTCGTCTGACAGAAGATTCACTTGTCATCATGAGCACCGAATCTGCCTTATGTAACATCATCCATACACGTAGGCTATGAATGCTCATAAATGTGGATGAATAACCATGTCAATTATTTAAAAAAAGAACCGATAGGTATGAGTTATACAATTATTAAATCAATCACTTTCCCAAAACGGTAGCCTTTACTAGGTACAGTGCCAGATGTTTGAGGTTAAATTGTGTCACTGGAGCACTGTTTTTTCTTTCGGTGGCTGCATGTTACACATATTTTCTTCAATCTGACATGAATGACTCGTGTGTGTGACGGAGCTGCTGACCTTCAGTGCGTGTGCAGTGTGTGTCGCTGAAGACACTGCTCTTATTATGGAAGACATCATGGCTCTGAACTCTCACACAGTACCACGTCTGTCTGTCCAGCTCAGTCAGCATCACCAGATTATTCTTCGTCTCCAGGACTTTAGCCTTCTGCAAGGACAGTCAGAGCAAGACATTATATCACTCAGCAGTGCCATCTATACAGTAATACTGCATTGAAAACACACCAGTCATGGACATAAAATAATAATAACAATAAACAATACATAATGCATCATGAAATAACAAATAAAATAGATCTATACTTTCACTGCACTTATTATTTCTGCCTAGATTAGGACTTTTAATCAGCATACACTTTAACCATCTAGGGTCGAAGATCCTACCGGTGCGGTTTGTCTAATTTTTTCTTGATGACCGCAAAAAGAACTAAAAATACTCATTCATTTTTGATCATACAGATAAGAATAGGGTATTGTTTGAAATTGCAAAGGGTCTACTTTTATTTGTGTTTAGTCATAATAACAAAAAAAACAATGTGCTTTTGTAAAATAAAGAAAATAAACAGGGTGCGTTTTCTGCCGTCTTGGTCTTTGTCAACTTTTCTCACAGATATGTACATAAAAACCTGAATCTCAGTGAATATTTGCCTCACAGACATGATAAAGCTTGAACTGTAAAACAGTATTAGAGTCTAAGAATGTCTGGCACACGTTTGTGTTACTGTTCAAGTCTCTGTGTTTAGATCAGTATGTTCAATCATGTGTCCTTGACCTTCACTGTGTATATTTTGATTATACTGTGTTGTAAATAAATCAAATAATCAAAACTCCCATTATTTTACCCTCCTGACATTCTTTCTTACCTGCCTCACAGACACTTAACTGACTGATGGCTCATTACGGGAGGCCCTTTGTCTCTCAGGTGTTAATCACCTAATATTCATGGACATTGTGACTCCCTTACATGTCTTACAAAAGTCAGCAAATTTGAGTAAAATCACAGGCTTTGCTTATCCCGTGCAAATGCGCCACACATAATTCAGATATGGGGCGGTAATTTCTAAATCACATGAAGTCCCCAGATAATACTAATCCCATGCAAATAGGGCTTAAGCAGCATAAATAGACACTAGAGCCCTGCACGGGCCTCAAATATAGGCCCTAACCCAGCCCTGGCCCGAGATGCTCCGTGTCTGACAGCTTATCAGAATTTTTGGCCCGAGTCCGACCCCATCTTTTTTAGCGGCCAGTGGCAGACCATATGAGTTGATCATAGCCTATAACATGTTTGACCTCTTTAGCCTTAACAGTTGCAGACCATATGAGTTGATCATAGCCTATAACATGTTTGACCTCTTTAGCCTTCTCAAATCATCACGATTTTCCTAAAGTAACATCTATAAATATAAAACTTTACTTGCATTGGAAGCAACTGAAAATATGCTGTCATTTTTGCTCATAAAGGTAAGAGTAATTAATCTTTCGGAACTTTAAAGGGTCTATTTGCATTTGTGTGCACTCACAATATCAACAAAATGCACAAAAAGCGCTTCACAAAAATGAACTGAAACTCATCAAATACTTGCCTCACAGATTTGATAAATATATTTATAAAAAGCTTTAAATTACTACTTTAAAACTAAATAATTTAAATAGAAAACAAAACTCTTTCATTATAAAATCTGTAAAGATGAATTTCTCTGTAAAGGCGCGTCCAATGTGGAGATGACGAGCCAGGATCAACTTCATCTTTGCGACACTGACTCAGAAAACACTTGTTTATTAATAAATAATTCAAATATCTCCTTACTATTTCCCCCGACACATTAATGGTAATTACTTTTGCTGTGGTTTTGTGGCATGCTTTAGCCGATTGCATGCGTTTGCTGCTGCGGGACACTAAATACCGTCCGAGCCACTCTAAACAGTCTTTAAACAGCCTGGTCTTGTGTTGTTTCCACCAGCGTGGCAAATTTTTTTCATCACCATAATTGATGGATGTCTAAAATAAAAAAAAATTTAAAACAGGCCCAAGGCCCGGCCCCTGTCTGAGCTATGATATGAAAATTTGGCCCGAAGCCTGGCCCTAGGGACTTAAATAAGTCAGGGCACGTCGGGCCTGGGCTGAAATGCAGGGCTCTAATAGACACTGATACTGCTCATTAAATGATGCTATGGTACAATCACCCTTTACACACCACTGGTGAAACACAGACCTGCTGTAGGTAAAAACATCCTCAGACTAGTGTAAGATTTCACCTCACTGACTTAAAATGACAATTAAAAAAAAAACGATCTCTGAAAGAATAAAAGAATAGTTCCCATATGTTTACAGGCTATTGGAGCCCTGTGTGTGTGACACTTCAAGATATCTTCAGTTTCAATCTCAGAAATGCTGATGTGTTCACAGCTTCTAGTGCTCAGCAGACAACACATTCAGACAGTATCCAAGCGCAGGTGCTGCGGAAACCCATGCGAGAGCTTTTGGTGCGATTGTGAGATACCTGAGGCCCTTCAGAGCGTCTCCAGTACTGGATGAGGTAGCTCAACCTTTTGTCCAGCAAAGTTTTCATGGACTGATTGGTGCTGCTCAAAGGGTCGGTGATGATGATCTCTAGATCTTCTTTAACCGAGCTCAGCTTCAAGCTGGAGGGAGGACCTAAAGCAGAACAAACAAAAAAAAAAAAACAATACTAACCATTGCAGAATCAAACGCCAGTGCCAGGGACAGACAGACGGACTACTGACAGACAGAAAGAAAAAAAACAGACAGACAGACTACTGACAGACAGAGCGACTGGCAGACTACAGACAGACAGACTACTGACAGACAGAGCGACTGGCAGACTACAGACAGACAGACTACTGACAGACAGAGAGACTGACAGACAGAGAGACTGACAGACAGAGAGACTGACAGACAGAGAGACTACTGACAGACAGAAAGAAAACAAACAGACAGACAGACTACTGACAGACAGACTACTGACAGACAGAGCAACTGACAGACTACTGACAGAGACAGAGAGAAAACAGACAGACTACAGACAGACAGAGAGACTGACAGACAGACTACTGACAGACAGAGCGACTGACAGACTACTGACAGAGACAGAGCGACTGACAGACTACTGACAGAGACAGAGAGAAAACAGACAGACTACTGACAGACAGAGCGACTGACAGACAGACAGACAGAAAACTAACAGTAGGGCTGCTCGATTATGACCAAAAAATCATAATCACAATTATTTTGGTCAATATTGTAATCACGATTATTTAAAACGATTATTAGTGGGCCATATGTCCAAAATTTTATATGAAATATTTATTTAAAGATAGTGATATATATCAAATAATAATTTCCTGTAAATAAGGTTGCTATGACATCTGCATTTTAGAGACCAGTGAAATGTCACAATTCTCAATACCACAGCAGAATACCAGAGTAACTAATATTAGATAAAATAGTTGAATATTAACCCTAACCCTAATGTTAAAAAAAACAAAAAAGAAAGATCCTCAAAATTATTGAAAATAACTAAACCGTAATAAAAAAGCAAAGGAATACAATGAGAGTCTAAAAAAGCAAAATAATACAATAGAATAAAAAATATACAAATTAAACAAACTGTGCTTTAAGTTTTTTTTTTAATGCAAGTCTTAAGTATTCAGTTAACCTACTAGAGAAATTGAATAACCTAATGTAAAATAAAACAGCATAGTCTTTACTGTAAGAATTAAACTTACTTTGTTTCTTATTAAAGTTACAAAAGACCTTCAGTCAAGAGCAGTGAGTGATTTTAAATGTGTCTTTTGTTTAATATTAAGCACACAGTCGGCAGCAGGCATATAGCCCGCTGTCACTTTAAGAGCCGCACGGATCCAATTTACTGCAACACAAGTGTTTTCACACTCAACTCTTTAAATGAATTTATTACATAACCGACGAGGGTTTATGTGAATAATCACTAACAGGGCTCCAGACTAACATTTGAGAGCAGTGGCACCAGCGCCACTACGTTCTACAGATGGTGGCGCCAGGAGCAGATTTGGTAGCGCTGGGGGTGGTGTTTTGGGATATTCAAAATAAAGATCATTTAATCATAAAATTACTATTGTTTTGCATTAATAAGTGCAGATACTAATAATATTTCATTTTCACTTCTTGTTTATTTTTCTTTTGTTTATTGTTTATACAGATTTGACAGTAAAGCACTAAAGTTGAGTTAAGATGCATACAAACAACAGTAACGGGTGCAAAATCTACTTTTTATATACAGAAAATCTATATATTCCACTCTTATTAAATGTACCTTCATCCTTCTACCATACGGAACTGACCAACTTCTGTGATTATGAGTGATATAGTAGCAAATTGAAGAAAAGTTTGTGACTTTTCTTACTACTTCTGTAAAATTCTGACAAAATCTGATTTCTTGATGATTTGATATTTTATAATAGTGATTAATAATTTCAAAATATAGAGAAAAGGTAGAAATGAATGACTTATAAGCCAATAAGTGCTCCTCTGCTGCTGTCTACTGGTTATAATTGTGATTTGATGTATTTTTAAAGTTTTACACAAGTGTTCGTTTACCACAAAGTATATTTTGAATGTTATTTTAAAAATAACATTCAAACTGGATCATTTTAGAGCTTTAAAGTGCTGGTTGTCTGAAATGCTTGAAAGTCATTGAAAGGTGCTTGAATTTCTCTCTCAAAAGGTTGTACAAACCCTGAAATGAATGATATAATGCATTCGACTATTTCTACCACAACACCATGGTTATAGTTAGCGTTACCGCTTCTGGTTTATAACAGATTTCTGTGCAGAATTTGAATGATTCTCACTAGATCTTGCAGTAACCTTATCATTGTGCGGCGAATTCAAATGCTTCTCACTGGATCTTGCGGCACTGCTGCATCTGTGCAGTAGGCCTAACAGTGTCGTGAAATCAAATTTGGCTCTCGAGTAAAGCTGTTCTGAGCTCGGACAAGTTTGTTTGCGTCACGGTCCGAGCTGATAAACGGCCCGCTCTGCTGAAAAGTAGCGTGAATTAGTTTCACTTTCGCTTCGTCTGCCGTTTGATGTTTCTCAAATGCAACAGAAATAACAGCGCTTATGAGTTTGGCAACGCGGTGGTCGCACCAGTGCGACCACTCACAAAAATTAGTTGCACCGGCAGAAAAAATGGTCGCAGTCTGGAGCCCTGACTTAGCTCTGAATTTTGGCAGTTTTGTGTGTATTTGACCGTTTAAGCGCCAAAGGATTACTTTACATGTCCGTGTTGTGTTCCGTCTCTGAGCGCATACACAGTAATCTGTAAACTCGATTACTGTATCTTTAGAGGCTGAAATCTAAACTGAATTCCGATTTATTGCACAACCCCTAACTAACAGACAGACAGATTACTTATAATACCTTATAGATAAGGTATTGTTTGAAATTGCAAAGGGTCTACTTTTATTTGAGTATAATCATAACAACAAAACAATGTGGTTTTGTAAAATAAAAAAATAAACAGGGTGCGTTTTCTGCCGTCTTGGTCTCTGTCAACTTTTCTCACAGATACATAAATAAAAACCTGAATCTCAGTGAATACTTGCCTCACAGACATGATAAAGCTTGAACTCTAAAACAGTGTTAGAGTCTAAGAATGTCTGGCACACATGTGTGTTAAGTCTCTGTGTTTAGATCAGTATGTTCAATCATGTGTCCTTGACCTTCACTGTGTATATTTTGATTATACTGTGTTGTAAATAAAATACAAATAATCAAAACTCCCATTATTTTACCCTCCAGACATTCTTTCTTACCTGCCTCACAGACACTTAACTGACTGATGGCTCATTACGGGAGGCCCTTTGTCTCTCAGGTGTTAATCACCTAATATTCATGGAGATTACTTATCTACAGACAGACAGAAAGACTGACAGACTACTGACAGACAGACAGACTACAAACAGACTACTGACAGACAGATATACAGACTGACAGACAGACTACTGGCAAACAGATAGATAGACAGACAGGCAGAAGGATAGACAGAAAGACTACTGACAGACAGACAGATAAACAGACAGAAAGACAGACAGACAGACTACTGACAGACAGACAGATAAACAGACAGAAAGACAGACAGACAGACAGACAGACTACCGACAAAGACAGACAGACAACTAAAAGACAAACTGACTGACAGACATTATAGACAGACAGACATACTACCGACAGACAGACATTACAGACAGCCTGACAAGACATACTACTGACAGACAAACACACAGACTACTGACAGACAGATAGACTACTAAAAGACAGACTGACTGACACAAACACAGACTGACAGACAGACATACAGGCAGAAAAAAAGACATAAAGACTACTGACAGACAGACAGACAGACAGACAGACAGACAAAAAGATAGACTACTAACAGACAGACTGACGGACAGACAGACAGCCTGACAGACTACTGACAGACAGATAGACTACTAAAAGACAGACAGACAGACAGACAGACAGACTACTGACAGACAGACAGGCAGAAAAACAGACTACTGAGATAGACAGGCAGAAAGAAAGAAAGACAGAAAGACAGACTACTAACAGACAGACTGACAGACAGACAGAAACAAAAGAAAGACAGTCTACCGACAGACAGACAGACTACTGACAGACAGACAGGCAGAAAGAAAGACAGAAAGACTACTGACAGATAAGACAGACATACAGACTACTAACAGACAGACTGACTGACACATTATAGACAGACAGACTACTGACAGATAGACAGACAGACAGACAGAAAGACCTTATTCTTTCTTGCCTTATTCGGTGTAAGAAACCACATCACTTCACAGAAGGATTTATTTCAAACACTCAACTGATGTTATGAAGTGAGTTTGGAGTAAAAACATGTATTTTCACGTGCTTTCAGATGGAGCAGCATTTACTGCACATAGCTGTAGCTCACTGACAAGCTAGGCAAATCGCTTCCATAATCGCAGAATGATTTCTTCGATTTCATAATTGCGTGATTAAATTGTCTGCAATTATGAACACGATTTTGCATAGCTTGTCAGAGAACTACGGCTCTGTGTAGTAAGTGCTGCTCCATGTGAAAGCAGGTGATGGAGATTTACTACTAATCAAAGACAAGGCTTTACTGACAAGATGCGCATGACAATAGCATTCGATTAATTGTGCAGCCCTAACAAACAGACTACTGACAGACAGACAGATTACTGACAGACTACGGACAGACTGACAGATACATTACTAACAGACAGACAGAATGACAGACAGACAGAGTACTGGATCACCGTGTTCATCAGGACAGAATCTGATCTGGACCCAGCCAGAGGACTGCTGTGATGTGTTGGCCCGCACACGCAGCAGAAATAAGCCATTGTAATGCAGTTCAGCTCCAGTGAAATCACAGCGATGCTCCAAAACATTGACACACACCGATGTCCAGTACTTCTCATAATTGGCCTTCCGGGACCGAAATTCCCTGTTGAAGGAAAGGACGACATGAGTGCACAGAATCTGACAGTAAAGTATGGAAGCAGATTAGTCTCAAATATAATTCACGCAAAAAACACGATTCACACATGCGTAGACAATTTCACATGCATGAAACCTAATTCACGTACACACAAAAAAATTAACGTGCGTGAAAAAAAAATATATTAAAAAAAAACTAAATTATATATATTAAATTAAATTATATATTCATAAAATACATTTCACAAATGCAAAACACAATTCGTAGATATACAACTGTGCACAAAAACCTTTGAATGTTTAAAATGTACGAGTGTCTGAATGTACAAATCGTCATTTACTACGAATCCACTCGGATTTGTGTGTGTGTGTTTGAGACTTTCCTGGCAGAGCTCTCTTCCCACGTGGGTCTGTCGTACTCTTTAGCCAATCAGATGCGAGCTTACCATTCAACCAATCATATCAATGAATTATATTTGAGACTAATTGGCTTCCATAGTAAAGAAGTGCTTCCCGAGCCTGTTCCTGAAGCCCCAGTGCTGTCTCCTTCATCAAACACAGTAATATAACATCGTATCCAAAAGTTACAGTATCCAACTGATTCATTCAATTCATGGGTTTAGATATTTACACACAAAATATGCAATGGATTGTTTTGATTCTGGACTCATTTCAATCACAAGAATTTGCTATAAATGATGATGTGCCACTTTCCATGATTGGAGAACTTTTCATGAAATGACAAGCGTAAAAACCATGAGAAAGTCATAACATGCGCCTTTGGGGTTTCACATGTCATAACTCGATGAGGAATATCTTTACATCTAAATGACAGATCATAGTAAGAGTGGGCTCATTTTAATCTGGAATTTTTTTTTAAAAGTGTCATGCCATTTTCCACGATCTATGCAAGTTTCATGAAGTTATAAATGAAAACGCAACCTATAATATATTTTTCATTTAATGGTTTTGTGTGTGTGATAGCATACTGGAATATCGTTAGATCTAATGAACAAATTATGATGCGTTTGGGCTCCTTTTAATCGGGAGAATTCTGAATTTTTTTTGTAATTTTCCATGATCTATGAATGTTTCATGAAGTTATGAACAAACGCACAAAGTGAAATGTACAGTTGTTTCTTCTGCTGCACCTCAAGTGTGCCTGTTGGGTTTTATGTGTTACAGCTATGAGCAATCTTGATCTTTGGATCTCAGATTATGATGCGAGAATATATAATCGGGAGAATTTTCTGAAAATAATACCATACAATTTTCCACAATCTATGCATTTATCATGAAGTTACGAATAAAAATGCAACATGAAGCATAGAGATTTTTTACTTTGTTGCGCCTGTCTGGTTTAATGTGTTACAGCTCTATGAGGAATATATTTTGATCTAACTAGGGATGTAACGATTAACCGCGAGTCCGGTTGAAAATTGATTCAAACATGTGACGATTCAAAGCAGTTGAGATGCTAAACAAATCGCGATTCATTTAGGGGAAGGAGTTTATATGAATGCATGTCTGAGTGGAACTTACTTTCTTTAGAAAAGTTTAGATGGTAGTTTTTCCTTTTCATCTTGCCACTGTATAATGCATATTAAAGTTCATACGTGCAGCGCTGCTTTGTTTACAGCGGTAACCAAGGAAAAGTGTCACCAAAGTCCCTTTAAGACAAGTCATGTCACTCGGCGACCATCTTTGAAACACCTCTTGGGCATCCAAGTGCAACTCCTATCTCTCTGAATGGGTAAACATCAAATTCTACAAAACTGTTCACTAGGCTTGCGATTAAATTTCATATTTGAAATCGCCAAAGTAATCGGATAACAACTGTGTCAAAAATGTTGTTTATTTTGCTCAAATAACGTTATAAAAAGCTTATTATTCAGGGTAGATCAGCCAGTGTGCATGTGCAGTCCTGAGCACACATCTCAGAACGCTGACTGTTTCTATAGCAACCGGGACACTTCGGCAGCTTTCATGCAGATATTTTTATATATAGTTTCACAAAACTGAAGTCAAACCATTCAAAAAAAAAAACAAAAAAATGTAATTATACTATCTAATTTAAATTAAAAACTGCTCATGTTGCATGTAAGCAGCATCTTTGTTTGGATCATGATTAAAATGCAGTGGTTGTGGTTGGCTCTAATTTTAAATGGAAAAAGCACAGACAAAGCCTTTTGTTTATATGAAGAGATTTATTTTATGTGTGTTCCTTTTTTATTTGATTTGGGGCTTGTTTTAAATTTTAAATTTAGTTTTGTTATTTACATTTACATTCTATTTAAATGTTGTCATTTAGCAGATGCTTTTATCTAAAGCGACTTACAAATGAGGACAATAGAAGCAATCAAAACCAACAAAAGAGCAATAATATGCAAGTGCTATATTAGTATATTATTATAGTAATATATTTTAATTTCACAAAGAAATGTACAGCATTTTGTCCAAGCAATAATAAAAGGACACATTTGATTCATAATTTGTCTTAAATATAATTTTGTTGAAAAAATAAAATAAAAATAGTGACTAGATTCGTGGGTTGAATGAATCGTTACATCCCTAGATCTAACCGATGGATTATGGGATATTTGGGCTCTTTTTAATCGCGAGAATTTTCTGAAAATAATGAGATTTTTCAAGATCTAAGCATGTGTCATGAAGTAACGGGCTAAAATGCCACAGGATTGCAACCTCTGATTTTTTTGCTAAGCTACATATCCTAATTGCATGTTTTATGAAGTTACGAGCAACATCGCCATATGACCGCTACCTTAGATATTCGCCTGTGCAGTTTTGTGTGTGTTATAAATTCATGAATATCTTTAGATATAAATGATGGATTATACTGAGTTTGGGGTTCTTTTTAATCAGGAGAATCTAGTGGTGTCTTAATAATGGTATTTTTCCATGATCTAAGCATGTTTTATGAAATGACAAACAATATGGTGACATCACTATATTTTTTTTTTTATATATGGGTCTGAGGGTGACTTGCTCAAAAACTTGATCAAGTTTAGTCAAAGCCCCAAACAATTATGCTATTCTAATCCAACCCTATCAATTACAAACACACACACACACAAAAAAAACATTTTACAAATTCTGCATTTTTTTTTTTTGGTCATTTACTGGCAAATAACTCAGCACTTCTTTTGAGTAGTCTTTATTCAAAGTGGCTACACACATTGTAATGCTCAGACTCTAATCTGAGCACAATTAAACACTTTTCTCCCTCATTTCTCACTGTTGCGAAATATCAGCAGAATTGGGATCCATTTGCAGCTTTATTGGATAACCAGACAAGACCGGGTCAATCACCAGTAGTTACAGCAGTGGAGGCTAGGCTAGAGACAAAACTAGGGACAGGCTGAAGGTCGGGGCAGATGGCAAACAATCACAGTGGCAGAACAATCCGAGTCAGAGCAGGCAGAGAACAATCAGAAAACAATAAACAGTCGAGGGTCAAAACGAGTAGGCAGAATACAAGGAGACAAACGATCAGCAGTGACAGCCGGGGCAAATCAAGACTTCGCAGTGAGCTGGCGTGAGTGTGAGGCTTATATATGTGAGTGTAATTAGATGCAGGTGTGTGCGTGCAATCAGTCCCAGGTATGAGGCATGATGGGAACTGGAGTCCAAATGGATACAGTCAATATTCAGGAGGGCGTTCCCTCTGGTGGTGAGGAGGCAGCGGTATGGGAGCCTCCTCTGTAACAGAGCCCTCCCCTCCTGACGCGAGGAGGCAAGCGACGCCGGGGTCTACCACGAGGTCGAGGGGTCGGTTTTTCCAGATGCGTCCTGTGAAACTCTTCTGGGAGTGTGGGGTCGAGGATATCTCCAGCCTTGGTCCAGGACCGCTCCTCCGGTCCGTACCCCTCCCAATCAACCAGATACTGGAGGGCGTCACCCCGGTGCCTGGAGTCAAGCAACTTGTGCACTCAATATGAAATCATCAAACTGATTGTCGTTGTTGGCAATATGATCAAAGGAACCAGATAATTTCTTGATTCAGGCATTCTGTCTGTCCATTGGATTGAGGATGGTAGCCAGATGTGAGGCTGATGTTTACATTTAGGTGTTTGAAGAAGGCGGCCCATACCCTTGAGGTGAACTGAGGACCCCAGTCTGAGACAATATCCTCAGCTAAACCATAGAAACAAAACACATGATTGCACATTCAGTTCAATGGTTCAAATGGGCAATGGTTGTAACAGGCCTGCTGGTAGTTGTCTGGGTGATTTAGAAGTGTTGCAGGTAATGCAGTTTTGGACGAATTTTGTGGTATCCGATAACAGAATGGGCCACCAAAATTGGTTCTTGAGCAGACGTGCAGTGGCAGTGATTCCGGGGTGTCTTGAACTGGACATATGTACATGTGTCAACAGGCGTTCTCGTAGTGATTCTGGTGATAGGTGAGATTGGTGGGACTTTCAGGAGGTGGCAAGTTCTGGAGATTCAAGTTGTTTGCTTCGGTCATGATGTCCCACTGCAGAGGTGCGATAAGAAGTTTCTCAGGAAGAATACTTTCATTGACATTTGAGCAGAATGTTTCCTCGGTTTGACAAAAGAGGGCATCGGCTTTGGTATTCTTGGTGCCTGGACTGTACGATACAGTAAACTGAAATCTGGTGAAGAATAACACCCACCTTGCCTGTTGGGGGTTTAATCGTTTGGCAAGCGTAGATATTCAACATTCTTGTGATCGGTGAGAACTATAAACGGGTGTGATGCTCCCTCCAGCCAGTGACGCCATTCCTCTAATGCTAATTTCATGGCCAGAAGTTCACAGTTGCCCACATTGTAATTCCGTTCTGCTGCGGTTAATTTGCAAGAAAAGGCGGTGCACGGACACATCATTGCTGGCGATCCATGACGTTTGGGAAAGTATAGCACTCCGATGTTAGAAGCGTCAACCTCGACAATGAATGAACGTCCTGGATCCGGATGTCGGAGGATAGGTGCTGAAGTGGACCTTAGTGCATCGAATGCCAGCTGTGATTTCGAAGACCAGGTTAATTTGGTGGGGTTACGCTTAGTCATGGCGGTCAAAGGAGCATGTAGAAGTTTGCGAACCCCAGGAAGCGCTGTAAATCTTTGAGTGTCTGGGGAAGCGGCCATTCCAGAACTGCCTTAATCTTCCTCTCATCCATCGCTACCCCCTCTTGGCTGATCACATACCCAAGGAAAGTTGTGCTTGTTTGATGGAACTCGCATTTCTCAGCTTTTGCGTAGAGTTGGTACTGAACGAGGCGTTTTAATACAGATCTGACATGACGAAGGTGATCCTCCAGGGAATTTGAGTAAACCAGGATGTCGTCGATGTACACGATTACCCCTCTGTTAAGCATGTCCCGAAACATGTCATTCGTGAAAGATTGGAAAACTGATGGACTGTTTGCCAGGCTGAAGGGCATAACCAAGTACTCATAGTGCCCACTAGTGGTAGAGAACGCCGTTCTCCATTTGTTCCACTCTCGGATGCAAATTAAATTGTAAGCATTGCATAGATCCAATTTGGTGTAATATTTAGCCTGGCGGAGCTGATCTAGCTCTGCGGGGACCAGTGGCAGGAGATAACGAAACTTAACAGTAATGTCGTTAAGGCCATGGTAATCAGTGCATGGCCACGACCCTCCGTCCTTTTTCTTTACAAAGAAGAACCCAGCTGAGGCAGGAGAAACTGGTCTGATATCTAAAATCTCTTTAATATATTTAAAATCTTGCTTATTACTTATAAAGCCCTGAATGGTTTAGCACCTCAGTATTTGAACGAGCTCTTGTTACATTATAGTCCTCCACGTCCACTGCATTCTCAAAACTCAGGCAATTTGATAATACCTAGAATATCAAAGTCAACTGTGGGCGGCAGATCCTTCCATTTTCACCCAGGTCACTTTACTTTCATTTTTCCTATTTAGCGCCTAAACTCTGGAATAACCTACCTAACATTGTTCGCCCTCTGAAGTCGGCTAACGCGGATAAATCTAGATTAAAGACCCATCTTTTTAACCTGGCTTACACATAACACACTAATACACTTCTAATATCCAAATCTGTTAAAGGATTTTTAGGCTGCATTAATTAGGTAAACCGGAACCGGGAACACTTCCCATAATACCTGATGTACTTGCTACATCGTTAGAAGAATGGCATCTACGCTAATATTAGTCTGTTTCTCTCTCTTATTCCGAGGTCACCGTAGCCACCAGATCCAGTCTGTATCCAGATCAGAGGGTCACTGCAGTCACCCGGATCCAGTACGTATCCAGCCCAGATGGTGGATTAGCAACTAGAAAGGACCTCTACAGCCCTGAAAGACAGCGGAGACCAGGACTAGAGCCCCAGAGACAGATCCCCTGTAAAGACCTTGTCTCAGACGACCACCAGGACAAGACCAAAGGAAACAGATGATTCTTCTGCACAATCTGACTTTGCTGCAGCCTGGAATTGAACTACTGGTTTCGTCTGGTCAGAGGAGAACTGGCCCCCCGACTGATCCCGGTTTCTCCCAAGGTTTTTTTCTACATTCTGTCACTGATGGAGTTTTGGTTCCTTGCCGCTGTCGCCTCTGGCTTGCTTAGTTGGGGACACTTCATTTACAGCGATATCGTTGACTTGATTGCAAATTATTGCACAGATACTATTTAAACTGAACTGAGCTGCATGATGACATCACTGAATTCAATGATGAACTGCCTTTAACTGTCATTTTGCATTATTGACACACTGTTTTCCTAATTAATGTTGTTCAGTTGCTTTGACACTTTTTTGTTTAAAACACTATATAAATAAAGGTGACTTGACTATTGCTTTATTGTATTTAAATGTTCAGTTATTTTTGTTAAAAGAAAAAAGTCATTTAACCTGTTATACTGTATTATGAACACTTTTTTTTAAAACTAAATTGTAATACCGTGATAAAAGCATTAGCAATTAATCGCAACATGAAAATTTGATACCGACATATCCCTAATGGGAACTGGAGTCCGAATGGATATAGTCAATATTCTGGTGGTGAGGAGGCGGCGGTATGGGAGCCTTCTCTGTAACACTTACAGCTGTAATGCAAAAGTTATATAGATTACTATAAAAATAATGCTCTTGGTAGTATTCGTTGGACTGTCTTTAATTTATGCTGATTTTCCTTCACTCAGTTCCGCATTAGAGTAACAGTAAGAATAAAAACAAAACATCTGGACAAAATGCTAATCAGAAATTTGGAGGAAAAGACTGTCGATATTCCAAAAAGGTGTAGGCCTAAATTTCTTTATGCTAAATATAATTTAGCAGTCATTTTCCTTAGTATTTTGAGATGAAAAATAAACCTGACCAGAAGCATTTCCACAGTTAGATGGACTGTTTTAACTATAATGTGTCACACAATAGACCGTGATCGTATCCTTAGCCTAAATCTCCTCAAACTATCTATATCATAAGTGATTCTGTATATGAACAATGCAGTGCTAATTGACATAACATTTATTACAGAATAAAAACTATTCTGCCTTATTATGTGATAAAAAAAAAAAGTGTTTGTAGTATATAAACAAATCATTATTATTAGTTATTGTCCAGCAGTTATAGATTTCTAAGCCAATTAAAAGATAGAAATTAGAATTTTTTTTTAACTTGAATATAGTATCCACTACCAGTCAAAAGTTTCAAAACAGTAAAATTGTTAATGTTTTTTAACATTCTGTTCTCCAAGCCTGCAATTATTTGATCCAAAGTACAGCAAAACAGTACAATTTTGAAATATATTTACTAGCCTATTTAAAATAACTGTTTTCTATTTGAATATATTTCAAAATGTCATTTATTGAGATTTCAAAGCTGAATTTTTATCATCATCACTCCAGTCACAGGATCCTTCAGAAATCATTCTGATATTCTGATTTGCTGATCAAAAAACACTTATAATGATGATGTTGAAAACAGCAAAGTAGAATTTTTTCAGGTTTCTTTGATGGATAGAAAGTTCAGAAGAACAGCATTTATTTAAATTCAGTTTAATCCTTGCTAAATAAAAGTATTCATTTCTATAATTTCTTTTCCAAAAAATAAAAATTATACTGACGCTTTTGAATGATATAGTGTATAATGTTGCAAAAGCTTTTTATTTCACATAAATGCTGATCTTTGGATCCTTCTATTCATCAAAGAATCTTGAAAAAAAAATGTACTCATCTGTTTTAAATATTGATAATCAGCAGCCTAAATCTCCTCAAACTATCCATTACAGTGTTTATGATGTCTTATGACCGGTTTCTTCACTTTAACAGCTGATTCTGTCACAAACCCAAATAAGCATGGACACACGGGTCACGTGCATGAAGCAAACACATATGAAGGCTCTTACCGTATATACTGCGCAGTGAAGGTGACGGTCTGGTTGGCGGCGGTCTCGTGAGGCCAGTCCCACCGCAGCACATAACGGGTGTTGAGCGAGTCCATGCTGACGTTCTCAGGACGCCTCAGATCTCCAAATCCTGCCAGACACACACACACACACACATTTCTGCTTCTGCAAGGTTGAGCATTATAACTGTACTCTGCTCCACAGCTCTCCAGACTCGTCTTCATAACCAGCAGTGTGCAGGCAATGTGCAGGGCTGACAGCTTCACTGATGTAATCACACAGCCATAAACCTGATTCAATTTCACTTATGATATCATGGATGTCATTTAGTGTGAAATACTGCATGCATTCAAAAAAAGGCAGATAAGTTTAAAACAAGAGCAACGGAGTGCATTCGTAAATGTAACAAAAGCACATCTACAGTAACAGATTCTTATAATCCATTTGTGGCCTTATTAAATTTGTCACACAGATTCTTAAATGCGTAACTGCAGTGTTTTAATCTCTGTATGCCTTTATGACCAGTCTACATGAAGTGACTAAAGTTTGCAGGATCATTTTTATTTTTAGTTTGACTGTGTTTAACCACAGCAGCTGTCTGTGTGTCGTGCCGCAACAAATTCTGGTTTTCAGGTCGTTCAGCTCCCTTAAACAAACACCCATCTCTAGAACACATCTGAATACACATGCTCATATAGAAACATCTTGTTCCTTAGACGGAGGCTGTAAAGATCCAGACTGCTCAGGGTTCGAGTCTCAGAAGTGATGCTGCTTTACAGAGGATCAAGAGAAGTCTAGAGCACAGCTGAGAAACTCTTTCAGTTCCTCTGATGGTGTAAGCTTGGTTATTTTCACAGCAATATTACAGATGTGTTAAATATTATTTTAGAAATATGTGTTGGTATTATGCAACATGTTCATTAACAATAACAATGAGTGATGATATTTCAGTGATTTGTCATTTTAAAAAACACTGGGCCTCATTCATGAAACATGTGCAGAAGGAATATGTGTGTAAATAGTTTACAAAGCAAACGTAAATTTTCAAATTCATGAAAATGTTTGTATTTTCAAAATGTTGGTTGGTAAGAAAGAAATGTACACCGGCTCCCTGCCACGTGTAAATGGTGTAGAAAACATTCTGTGTTCTTTTGGTCAAACTGATGACACTGGATTTTGATGCACTACTTCATAAGTTTGTTTGCATTGTTTTTTTTTTACTGTACAACTGTCACTTTTTATACTACACTGACTAACCATCCTACTTGTACAACGACCGAACAACAATAGAAGTTAATAATACTTCATTTTTATATTCAGTAATATTCTTCGAAATGAGATACTACTAATACGTTACTGTCATGGATCATAGCAATTAAAGCGTCTCAGCTGGAAAAACGCTGTGCCACCAAAGCGTTCTCAAGCGCCACCAGCTGGTCGTTTTCAGAAGAGCGCCTGGCAGTTTTTCAGCTGGCTAAAAACTCTTTGGTGGACACACGTTATTGAACAGGGGCGTAGATTACGTGGGGGACATGTCATCATGACATGACATTTAATATCACGGAAATTCGTCCCCCGCACTTTTTCGGGCAAGTGTGTTCGCATAGAGGTTTTCAAGAGCTGGTGTGAATAAATCTAGAGTTAAACTCAAAGAGACAGGATAGTCTGCGCATGACCTGATATTTTATTCAGAACCAGAAGGTGAGATTAACATCACGAAGAGCTAAACACTCATGCAGTGTGTTTTATTCATACCTGAAGCTGGAGGCCGCTCTCGCGCAGAAAGTCATTCCAGGAAACTCCTAATATGGACAAAAGCGTTCAGCTATCGCGGTATGAAAACAGTTGTTTTCACAGAAAAACAGAAACTTTTGGAAACACGAAGACATTAAACATACGACTGCGACAATATATGGTTTGTGTTTTTCAAGTCATCTACAGCAGGTGATAAATAAAGTATATGAACAATGCAGTGCTAATTGACATAACATTTATTACAGTATAAAAACTATTCTGCCTTATTATGTGATAAAAAAAAGTGTTTGTAGTATATAAACAAATCATTATTATTAGTTATTGTCCAGCAGTTATAGATTTCTAAGCCAATTAAAAGCTAGAAATTAGAAAAAAAATTTAACTTGAATATAGTATACACTACCAGTCAAAAGTTTTAGAACAGTAAAAGTGTTAATGTTTTTTAACATTCTGTTCTCCAAGCCTGCAATTATTTGATCCAAAGTACAGCAAAACAGTACAATTTTGAAATATATTTACTAGCCTATTTAAAATAACTGTTTTCTATTTGAATATATTTCAAAATGTCATTTATTGAGATTTCAAAGCTGAATTTTTATCATCACTCCAGTCACAGGATCCTTCAGAAATAATTCTGATATTCTGATTTGCTGATCAAAAAACACTTATGATGATGATGTTGAAAACAGCAGAGTAGATTTTTTTCAGGTTTCTTTGATGGATAGAAAGTTCAGAAGAACAGCATTTATTTAAATTCAGTTTAATCCTTGCTAAATAAAAGTATTTATTTCTATAATTTCTTTTCCAAAAAATACAAATTATACTGACGCTTTTGAATGATATAGTGTATAATGTTGCAAAAGCTTTTTATTTCACATAAATGCTGATCTTTGGATCCTTCTATTCATCAAAGAATACTGAAAAAAAAATTTACTCATCTGTTTTTAAATATTGATAATCAGCAAATCAGCATATTAGAAATATCACCTAAGAACACAACAATAAATTACATATTAAAAAAGATTAAAATAAATCTTTGATCACAGGAATAAATTACATTTTAAAATATATTCAAATAGAAAACATTTTAAATAGTAAATATATTTCACAGTATTACTGTTTTTGCTGTATTTTGGATCAAATAAATGCAGGCTTGATGAGCAGAAGAGACTTCTTTAAAAACATTAAAAATCTTACTGTTCAAAAACTGTTGACTGGTAGTGTATATAGATTACAGAAATGTTATATTGTAATGTTTTATATATATATAATTTCTGTCCCCCTCACTTCTGAAAAGATGGCTACGCCCCTGTTATTGAATATTTATTGTCAGGCGTATCGTCTATTAGTCTTTATGCATTTATGCAATACACTTGAGCCAAACATGAGAAAGTAGACCAGAATATTCCACTGTGCTCCTGGACATGTCATTTATGTAGTTATAATTCATAGGTGGGGATTATGCTAATTGTGAATGAGTGTTCACACGCGTCCTATTTACAATGATTGGAACGTCTTCAGAAATGTTTCGATTACATTTTTATTTCATCTTATCTATAAGCACAGGCCTGCTTTGATCGTTCCACCTGCTGGCAGAGATTGAATGTGCATTTTCAATAAGCCCGTTTGCTGACAGTATTTTCTGATTCATGGAGTGATAAAAAGAAAAATCTGAAATCCAATGTGAAAATCAACCTAAAGCTTTACACCGCAAACTGCAGAATTGTACATTTGAAAGTTAATGTGCCTTCTAAAAGTCCAAACAATTAATACAGTAAGTTGCTTTGTTTTATAGCTAAAATATAGCTACTTTTGCTACATTTTCACAAAAAAAAAACCCAATGATTTGGTATTCCTCTTATATCATTGTCCTCTTTTATGCTTAAAAATAAATCTCCTGACAGTTCTCTCCCAAGTGGTCTCATTGTTGTCCCTGTCAGCATTAGGTCTGAGTATGATTCAGTGCTCTATATAACACTTTTAATTGGAGAGAGAGAGCAAGTGCAAATCCAGGTCGCAGCACCACTTCCGGATGTCACGGATTTCCTCTGGCAGCTGCTACGGTCTTTCTCACCCTTTCTGCTGTTTACATGCTAAAAACTACACTGTGTATATCCTTATAACCTTACTGGTGTCACATTTCCCTGGTTAAATAAACATATATATATATATACATACACATCATATACAAAAAAAACATATATACACACACACACACACACATTACATTGTATTTTTACACTATCTAACGTTCTGTTTATCAAAACAAATAAATCTTATCAAGTTAGTGTTTTTACGTATTTTTACATTTCTTCCAAAATAATAAAAGGCAGTAACAATGCAAATAATATATTTTATTTGTAAACTGATGTTCAGCTGTTCTTTTTAACTTTACCAGCGGGTGTCGCTGTTGGACAGTTCCTTCATAAAAACTAGTGACTTTTACACTTTTTAATGTCACATTTTGTTTATTTTTGTAATATCGATAACTTTCTCATCCAGTTCTTTTTTTCTCTCTCTGTAAAGAGACTCTGCCTCCCTTGCCTTGACTGATGGCAGAAGTCATACAACAAACAAACATAAATTTATTCATCTTAAATTATGATCCTTGTGGCTTTGAGGTTGTCAATTTTGGCAGGTTATTTTACATTCATTTCCTGCATGCAAATTAATAAAGCGATGAATGAAAACTGGGCAGCTCAACAAAGTACAGAATTTAACTGAAAATGGGCAAATGTGGGATCACCCAGAAATTAAATGTTTTTATATATATATATATATATATAATTACAATTTGCATAACTACGGTTTGACAACAAATAGCATGCTTAAACTATGGTGAGTGGAGCAAAATGCTTTAACTGTAATAACCTTTTTTATTTGTTGCAAAACCATGTGTAATTTTGTTGCAAACTAATTTTACTGTTATTTTATAATGAAATACAGTAGTAATATATTTATAATATTTATAGAAAGCATTCAGTGTTAGAAAAGATCATGTATGTCATGTACTGTAAATGCTCTACAGGTTTGAGGCATTAATTGTAACATTAGTATATACACCAAATATTTTGACCATACTTTCTTCTTTCAGAGCAGGAAAATATTTTTTGAGAGACACCAGGACTGCCGCTGACTGGTGTGGTAACAAATTTAAATGTTTTGTTTTTTTTTTTATATAAAAAAATTGATAATGCATACTACATACCAACAAGCAGATGAGCACCAAATTAAATCCCTACACAAAGCTGCGTGGGCAGATAGTTCTCCAGCAGAACTGTTCACTTTCGTATTTGGGAAAAAAATATTTTGAAGTGTTCTGCACAGAAATGGTTGATAAAGCAAAGTACAAAATCTTCACCAGATTTGAGGAAGAATGAGTCATCCTCATCATAAAGTATTCATACCTTTAAGTGCTTAGCTGAAGCACCTTTACAGTCTCAAGTCTTTTTGGGCATGATACGACAAGCTTTGCTCAACAGAATTTGGCAGTTATTTGTCATTCTTCTCCTCATCTCTTCACCTCTCAAGCTCTGTCAGGTTGGATGGGGGCAGATGCACATTCTCAGGTTTCTCCAGAAATGTCTGAATGGGTTTAATCCCCGGCTGTGTCTGGGACACTCAAGGACATTCACAGAGCTGTCTATAAGAGTGGTCTCCTGCTGTGTGTTTAGGGTCACTGTCCTGTTGGAAGGTGAACCTTCTGTCGAGTCTGAGCTTCTGAATGCTCTGGACTGGGTTTTCATTAAGGCTCTCTCTATATTTTGGTGCACTGAGTGTTTCTTCTGCTCTGACGAGTCCCTCAGTCCCTGCAGCTGAGAAACAGCTCCACAGCATGAGGCTCCAGCACACTTTACTTTTGTGATGCTACTCTGCAGGTGATGAGCAGAGCTGTTTCCTTCAAACATGATGCTTGGAATTGAGCTTCATCAGACCACATAATACCGTTTCTCACAGTCTGAGGGTCCTTTTTTTGTAAATTCCAAGCGTGTTTTCAAGTTTCTTCACTGAAGAGAGAATTGAGTCTTGCCGCACCACAATAAATCCCAGATCGGTGGAGTGTTGCAGTGATGTTTGTCCTTCTGTAGTTTCTCCACATATGATCATGGAGCTCACCACACTAACTAAAGCCCTTCTCCATCAGTTGCTCAGTTTGATCCAGTTTCACAGTCAGTGATGGTTTGGGGTGCCATGTCGTCTGCTGGTGTTGGTCCACTGTGTTTTCTGAGGTCCAAGGTCAACGAAGCCGTATACCAGGAAGTTTTAGAGCACTTCATGCTTCCTGCTGCTGACCAACTTTATGGAGATGCAGATTTCATTTTCCAACAGGACTTGGCCCCTGCACACAGTGCCAAAGCTACCAGTATCTGGTTTAAGGACCATGGTATCCCTGTTCTTAATTGGCCAGCAAACTCACCTGACCTTAACCCCATAGAAAATCTGTGGTGTATTGTGAAGAGGAAGATGCGATATGCCAGACCCAAGAATGCAGAAGAGCTGAAGGCCACTATCAGAGCAACCTGGGCTCTCATAACACCTGAGCAGTGCCACAGACTGATCGACTCCATGCCACGCCGCATTGCTGCAGTAATTCAGGCAAAAGGAGCCCCAACTAAGTATTGAGTGCTGTACATGCTCATACTTTTCATGTTCATACTTTTCAGTTGGCCAAGATTTCTAAAAATCCTTACTTTGTATTGGTCTTAAGTAATATTCTAATTTTCTGAGATACATTTGGGATTTTCCTTAGTTGTCAGTTATAATCATCAAAATTAAAAGAAATAAACATTTGAAATATATCAGTCTGTGTGTAATGAATGAATATAATATACAAGTTTCACTTTTTGAATGTGTTAATAAAATTAACTACAGGTGCACTAGATGGGCAACCATTAGAAAACCCACAAAACAGGAATGGTTTTGCAGGTGGAGGCCACTGACATTTTTTCCCTACTCATCTTTTCTGATTGTTTGTCACTAGTTTTGCATCTGGCTCGGGTCAGTGTCACTACTGGTAGCATGAGGCGATACCTGGACCCTACAAAGGTTGCACAGGCAGCAACTCCTCCAGGATGACATCTATACGTGCCACTGCCAGAAGGTTTGCTGTGTCTCCCAGCACAGTCTCAAGAGCGTGTAGGAGATTCCAGGATACAGGCAGTTACTCTAGGAGAGCTGGACAGGGCAGCAGAAGATCCTTAACCCATCAGCAGGACCTGTATCTGCTCCTTTGTGTGCAAGAAGGAACAGGATGAGCACTGCCAGAGCCCTACACAATGACCTCCAGCAGGCCACTGGTGTGAATGCCTCTGAGAAAACAATCAGAAACAGACTTCATGAGGGTCCTCTAGTGGGCTCTGTGCTCACTGACCGGCACTGTGAAGCTCGAGTGGCATTTGCCATTGAGCACCGGAATTGGCAGGTCCACCTCTGGCGCTCTGTGGTTTTCACAGATGAGAGCAGGTTCACCCTGAGCACGTGTGACAGATGTAAAAGGGTCTGGAAAAGCGGTGGAGAATGTTATTGTGCCTGTAACATTGTTCAGCATGACCGGTTTGGTGGTGGGTCAGTGATGGGCTGGGAAGGCATATCCATGGAGGAACACAGAGACCTCTACAGGCTAGACAATGGCACACTTACTGCCATTAGGCATCAGGATGGAATCCTTGGACCAGTTGTCAGACCCTACGCTGGTGCATTGGGTCCTTGTTCCTCCTGGTGCAGGACAATGCCCGGCCTCATGTGGAGAGAGTATGCAGTCAGTTCCAGGAGAATGAAGGAATTGATACCACTAAATGTCCTCCACACTCGCCTGACCTAAATCCAACAGAACACCTCTGGGACATTATGTTTCGATCCATCTGACCTCAGACTGTCCAGGAGCTCAGTGATGCCCTGGTCCAGTTCTGGGAGGGAATACCGCAGGACACCATCCTTCGTCTGCATGATATTTTTCCCCATTGAGATCTGATGTGTTTTCAAACTGTTCCTTTAATTTTTTTGAGCAGTGTATATACATTATATATACACACACATATATAGGCATATAATAAAAGTATTTTATAAGTATATACAAACTTAAGGTAGCAACATAACGTGAAAAAAAAAAAAATGAAGGGGTATATAGGCACTATATATATATATACACACTGGTCCTTCTCCAAAAATTAGCATATTGTGAAAAAGTTCATTATTTTCCATAATGTAATGATAAAATTAAACTTTCATATATTTTAGATTCATTGCACACCAACTGAAATATTTCAGGTCTTTTATTGTTTTAATACTGATGATTTTGGCATACAGCTCATGAAAACCCAAAATTCCTATCTCAAAAAAATAGCATATCATGAAAAGGTTCTCTAAGCGAGCTATTAACCTAATCATCTGAATCAACTAATTAACTCTAAACACCTGCAAAAGATTCCTGAGGCTTTTAAAAACTCCCCAGCCTGGTTCATTACTCAAAACCGCAATCATGGGTAAGATTGCCGACCTGACTGCTGTCCAGAAGGCCATCATTGACACCCTCAAGCGAGAGGGTAAGACACAGAAAGAAATTTCTGAACGAATAGGCTGTTCCCAGAGTGCTGTATCAAGGCACCTCAGTGGGAAGTCTGTGGGAAGGAAAAAGTGTGGCAAAAAAACGCTGCACAACGAGAAGAGGTGACCGGACCCTGAGGAAGATTGTGGAGAAGGGCCGATTCCAGACCTTGGGGGACCTGCGGAAGCAGTGGACTGAGTCTGGAGTAGAAACATCCAGAGCCACCGTGCACAGGCGTGTGCTTTTTGAACCAGAAACAGCGGCAGAAGCGCCTGACCTGGGCTACAGAGAAGCAGCACTGGACTGTTGCTCAGTGGTCCAAAGTACTTTTTTTCACGGATGAAAGCAAATTTTGCATGTCATTCGGAAATCAAGGTGCCAGAGTCTGGAGGAAGACTGGGGAGAAGGAAATGCCAAAATGCCTGAAGTCCAGTGTCAAGTACCCACAGTCAGTGATGGTCTGGGGTGCCATGTCAGCTGCTGGTGTTGGTCCACTGTGTTTTATCAAGGGCAGGGTCAATGCAGCTAGCTATCAGGAGATCTTGGAGCACTTCATGCTTCCATCTGCTGAAAAGCTTTATGGAGATGAAGATTTCGTTTTTTCAGCACGACCTGGCACCTGCTCACAGTGCCAAAAACCACTGGTAAATGGTTTACTGACCATGGTATTACTGTGCTCAATTGGCCTGCCACCTCTCCTGACCTGAACCCCATAGAGAATCTGTGGGATATTGTGAAGAGAAAGTTGAGAGACGCAAGACCCAACACTCTGGATGAGCTTAAGGCCGCTATCGAAGCATCCTGGGCCTCCATAACACCCTCAGCAGTGCCACAGGCTGATTGCCTCCATGCCACGCCGCATTGAAGCAGTCATTTCTGCAAAAGGATTCCCGACCAAGTATTGAGTGCATAACTGAACATAATTATTTGAAGGTAGACTTTTTTTGTATTAAAAACACTTTTCTTTTATTGGTCGGATGAAATATGCTAATTTTTTGAGATAGGAATTTTGGGTTTTCATGAGCTGTATCCCAAAATCATCAGTATTATTAAAACAATAAAAGACCTGAATATATTTCAGTTGGTGTGCAATGAATCTAAAATATATGAAAGTTTAATTTTTATCATTACATTATGGAAAATAATGAACTTTTTAACAATATGCTAATTTTTTGAGAAGGACCTGTATAGTATATATATATATATATATATATATATATATATGTGTGTGTGTGTGTGTGTGTGTGTGTGTGGTGTGTGTGTGTGTGTGTGTGTGTGTGTACATATGGTCACACTTTAGTTTTGGGTCTAATTCTCACTATTAACTAACTATTGACTTTTGCCTCACTAAACTATTAATTATCTACTGTTCAGGTACAGGGTAAGATCAGATGTAGAATATGGTCACGCATAATAAGGCATTAGTATGTGCTTTATGAGTACTAATAAACAGCTTATATAGTAATATGCAAGCCACTAGTTAATAACTTAAGTGTTACATTAAATGTTTGTGTGTGTTGGGGGGGTATGTACAGTATTGGCTAGTGGCAGCTGGGCACTCCTTATGTGTGTTCTTTATGAGGAATGCTTATGCAATTTATTGGGGTCATATTCTGATCTGCTTGCTTGTATATAATATGCATCATCAAATTTTTTACTTAAAAATAAAACAGTGTAGTTTACAGCAGAAAAGGCGACAAACGATCGTGACTCCTGGCAGCTGATACATAAAAATGTATAATAATAACAATAATAATACAATTGTGGGAACTTTGCATCATCATTTTAAAAAAACACCAGCGCACGCCACTGACAACAGTGTAGTTTTTACTGAGAAAACAGCAGAAACGGTGAGAAAGACCGTGACAGCTGCCAGAGGAAATCCGCTGTCAGAGAGAGCGCCAGTCCCTGCAGTTTAATTGTCAAGAAATTACTTCTCTGTAACAGTTTTGGTTCAACATACTTATGCCGCGTTCCAGGCAACCTGTAACCCGTGTTTTTCCAAACTTCAACCCGTGAAAGTGCACTGGACCGGCAGTCAAACCCGTGAACTCGTACTAGATCGATGTACTGAGGGGCGAGCCAACATGGCGTCCGATGCAAACGGAGTTTTCTGTTGTTAGAGTTTGTATTCATTTTTCACACCCACTGAGCAACTCTACAGTCCTTTAACTGATGTTTTGAGTAAGGCATTGAACAGCGGAGCAACAAATGTGTAATTTAGTAACCTTCAACCTTTAGAAATAATCATTTACAAAAGTTTATACCGACGTCTTAAAACTATATCGTTCAAAGATAGTTGGAATCTCTTCCCCTTTGGATAAAGGAAAATACAGATAAAGGAAAATTAGGTTTAGGAAGAGATCGTTCTGCTGACAATCAAAAAATGGATGTCATGGAGACTCATTCCTACGCTCAATGCAGTAGTCCAGAGCTAAAGTTAACTCCGGTCCCGGGGTCGGAGCCATGCACGCCAGATCCCAAGGAAAGTAAATCAGAGCCAACGTTTGCTGAGGTACAGAATAACATCATGCAAATACTGGTGGAGAAAATGAATCAAAATACCAAAACCATACACCATGAGATCAAACAAAACAGAGAACGCATAAACACTTTAAAAGAAGCTACTGAATTATCTCCTCTGTTATTTTTATTGGTCATGCAAGTATTGTATCTTTATATTAAAATCAGTCTGTTTAAGGGCATCCAGTTGGCCAATAATGTGATTAAATGTTCCCAGTTAGCAGATGATACGGCAATTTTTCTTAAAGACATAAAATAATTAAAAGTGACTCTGGAGTGTCTACATGAATTCTATTTAGTATCAGGGTTAGCTATAAATATAAAAAAATGGGAATTGTTTGCTTTAAAAGAAAGACCCAGTAACTTGTCTGAGTTTTGTGAAATTCCAATAAAAGACTATATTACTTATTAAGGAATTACGATATGCAAAGATCAAAAAGAAAGAATAAATCTTAATTATACCCCAATAATGAACAAAATTAAAAAAAAAAAATGACTGGTGAGAGATCTTTCTTTAAATGGAGACTAGTTTACATGGCTATAGATATTCCAAAAAGTATCATTAATGAGATAAATAAATGTATAATTTTATTTGGAAAAATAAACATCATTATTTGAATAAAAAAAATACTTTCTAATCCACTTATTTAAGGTGGGCTAAATGTACTTGATTTTGAAATATCTAACACTATTTTTAAAATTAAGTGGATACAAAATGATATCCGTTCAAAAGATAAGCTATGGTATTACATCCCTAATATTATTTTTGAAAAAGTAGGTGGTATTGAATTTCTTCAAAATTATCAATCTTAACATAAAAAATCCCAACATAAAAAAACACAATATTCTTATCATAGATATTGTTATCATGGATGATTATACACAAACACAAGTTTTTCTCCTCACAAATGCTTAATTTGGAATAATAAATACATTACACACCAAAATAAATCTCTTTTTTTAGTTAATTGGTTTAGTAAAACTATTTTGTTGGTTTCTCAACTTTTGACTAGTAGTAATGGTCATGTGCTTACATATTTAGAGTTTTTAGAAAAATGTTCACTTTATATACCTGTTAAGGAGTATATGATGGTTATTAATGCCATTCCTTCAGAAATTATTAGGAAATGATAGAGTCGAAAAACCAAATTCAGATTTCAATCTTAAACTGGAAGGTATAAATATAAAAGAACAAAAATGTAATAATAATTATCTTAGAACGATTTGCCAAATTTTCCAGTGTTCCTTTAGCCACTGGTTTTTGGAGATCACAATTTCAAGATGTCAACTGGAAAGAAACCTTTAAAATCTTCAGACGTTTTCACAAATAATCACAAATAAAATTATCATACAACATTGTTCATCATATTTATCCTGTAAAACAGATAATTGCAAAGTTTTGTAAAGATATTGACTTGAAGTGTGTTTTCTGTAAAGAGGAAAATGAGACTATTGTTCATTTATTTTATGATTGTATTTTATGATTTTTGTTGTTGTTGTTAAAAGTATTAATATTGAATTGCAACTTAAAGAAAAGGATTTTTTTTTTTTGAGTATACGGTTGACTTCACAATTTGGTATATTGTGAATTTACTCATCATATGTGGAACATTCTTTATTCACAAATGTAAATGGGCAGCGAAAAAACTAATTTTACTCATTTCAAAATAGAAATAGGTCACTACGTGTATACCTTAAAAGAAACAAGAAAAGACAAAGCCAAAAGAACTGTAAGTTACTTTAAAGCCTTAAATCTATTCTTTGAATAATTTGTTTACAAGATGTGTGTTTTATTTATATTTTATTGCTTTTCTTATTCTTTTTTTAAGCATTTGTTTTAATTCAGTTTTAATGTTATTGCCCTTATGTTCTTCGTTCTAAAAACTGCAATAATTTTTTTTTTAAATAAATTTAAAAAACGATCGACGTACTCCCAGTTTCGAGCTCTGACGTCACATAGCCTCCGAAACAACAATGGCAGCCCCTCCGGATAATATTAACTACGGATATGGTGTTTATGCAAGTGGTACACGTTGAAAAACAGACTGTAGGACAATAGAACGTTGCAATAAAATGAATAATGTAGCTACAATTCCTTGCGCTCAGGAAGTTTGGCGTGACTTGCTTGGAACGCTACAAAGTCGCGAGTCGTGGTTTGAAGTCGTGATTTACTGCCTGGAACGCAGCATTAAAACACAGAGCCTTACGTCATCCACTGACATCCATGAGCAGCAGACTCGATAGGAGAAAGGTGAATATAGATCATACTTGTTTTATAGTCGCGAAGTTAAACCTACTGAAAGAGTAACAGCTCTTTTGTGATAGATGAAAACCAGTTTGAATGTAAGCAGAGGCACACATGTGAGTGTCAGAAGAGCTCAGACTGATCATTAACTCACCCGCGGACACTTTCAGCAGAAGCAGAGAACAGACGCAGAAGCAGCGGAGCGCCTTCATGTTCGCATTCTGCTGCTGCAGCTGCTCTGTGTTTGCACGCAGCCTTCTTCCGCTGCTGCTTGAGTCCACAACAGGAAGTAACGCTTTAGTCATGTGGAAATTATGTTCGATGGCTCAGCTGTTACGAAACTACAGGGGTGTGTTCTCACAGAATAAACAGAATAAAGCAGGAAGTACTCTTCTGACACAGGTGAATGGAATGCCAATCCTGCCATACTTATAAATAAATAAATAAATAAATAAATGTACAAAGACATTTAAAAAAAGGCAAAAATAAATAAATAAATATACAACGAAAAGTAAAAAGCGAAAATAAATTTTCCCCACTTTTTTTATTTATTTATACAGTTATTTATTTCTACTTTTATTTATTTTCACATTTATGTATTTATTTACGTATTTATTTCTTTATTTTTTTCCAAAGTTTCTTTATTTCTACTTTTATTTATTTTCACATTTATTTATTTCTACATTTCTTTGTCTGTAGGGTAATGAGGAGGGCGTGTTTTACCTCAGGAATATCAATCGAGCCAGAGTAGAGGAGAGGTATAAGCTTTGAGGCCTCAGTGACACCCTGTGGTGCCCAAACGAAGTACAAGAAGTGTAGCCTACATGTTGATAGTTTGGGATGAATGACACTTTCAATCACTTTAATATAGCTAGTGCCAACAATTGTACACGGAAGCAGCTCCAGGAGGATGAGTATCCATTTGTTTACAGGATCAAAAGAAGCAAAGTTTCCTTTTTGCAAATGAAAACCAGTCTCCTCTTGGCTTATGTCGAAATCCTCCAACATTCTTCTTTACAAATCCTTGTTTTTTACTTCTAATTGGTGACTGTTGTTTTGTTTTGATCACTCCGCTGCATTTCCGCGTGTGTCACTTCTGAGTGGCGCATTCGCAACGCTGACCTCCATACGTCATTCCCCCAGAACTGCTTCCGTGTACAACAGTGAGCACAAGCTAGATTAAAGTGATTATTATGTTTTAAATATGGTTATTTGTCTTACAGAAATGCATTGAGTCGCTACAGGAGGCCTTTGTTCACCCCCTGGACCAGTGTGAGAGACTTTTTTATGGATGGGCACTTTTTATTTAACTTCTTTTGGACTGATGCATGCAACATCCGCTGAGTGCTATTAATCAGCTTGAAAGTTCAATGACAATTCTGAATATAACTCCGACTGGATTCGTCTGAAAGAAGAAAGTCATATACACCTAGGATGTCTTGAGGGTGAGTAATTTATGGGCTAATTTTCATTTTTGGGTGAACTAACCCTTTAAGACTAGAGCACCCTCACTAATTTCAGAAGCACCATCAGTGATTATTTCTGGAACCTGGTTGATACACTTTTAGTGTATAACTATATGCAAAAACAACTAAATACAAATGCACTAAATAAAATTATTTAATAAAGGCATATTTACAATTTAAGCACTTAACTAAGTTTTAATAAAATAAATAACTAGAGAAGGCTGACTATAATCAGCTTGCTTCTATTTTGTGAGAAAAGCCCAGTCTTCACCTGAATTAGAAAAAAAAAAGCTCCTCTGGTCTTCAGTGATGCAAGGAAAACATTTGAGCGTACACGTAATATCTGAGCGAGAGCAGAACCAGTTCATAAAAGAACAATGTATATTTAAAAGCACACATCCAGTTTTGTGTGAGTGGAGGAAATCCGCTTGCGTGTGGAGATTCATGCTCGTGCTTTACATGGATCACGTAACATTATGCGCTCTCGACCTTGTCATTAAGATCATGAAACCACCTAAAATTAAGTATAAAGAGGAGAAGAAAGCAGCCCTAGGCAGCTGCACATGCCAGGGTCCGGCATTGCCAGATCCAGTCAGAAATTTACTTAAAACAAGCCTATTGCAAGATATCTGGTAGGGGGTGGGGTGGCCAGTCGAATTTCAGGGGGGGGGGGGATGTAGACACGCCCCTGCTTTGCTCTATTTCACCAACAAATATAATTCCAATTTGCGTCTCTGAGCAACATGAAAGTGTTTTGTTCCTGAATTAATCAACCGTTTAAATGATTCGGTTCAGTCGCAGTGATTCACATATTAACAGTGACTTGCTGCCACCTACTGGCAGTTTTAATTTAAAGTATCTATTCATTTTTGAAAAAATAATTTCAAATATCAGTAGGCCTATTCAACATTTCATGTTTAAAATATCAAAACGCATTTGTAACTGCAGGTTAAATGCATTCATGTTTTGTATAAAACAGTGTGTAAATACATCTAAATGCACTTTTAATGCAGCTTCTGTGTTTTCTCTGCATTGCAAAGATTCGTTTTGTCAAGACTGATTTAATGTGCTTGGTAACTGCCCGAATGACTTGTTATTCTAATTGACCGATTCAATTTAAGAATTTGACTGAAAAGATGACGCACACTTTTAGAAAAAAAGGGCTTTATAAAGGTAAAAATGCACATAAAAGGTAAAAAAAATCTATTTAAACTTATTGGAAAAGATTCATTTCCATCACTGCTGTGAACGGATCACCACACAGAATATGAAGAATACCAAAAACTTTAGGAGTCAGCTGTCCATGGCAGTACTCAAAGGGATACTCCACCCCAAAATGAAAATTTTGTCATTTCCACAAAGTACTCTGTAGCATCTGCTTAGGATCATGTACGATCGTTCTGTAGCATCTGCTTAGGATCATGTACGATCGTTTGGGCTGCAGGTTAAATGCATTCATGTTTTGTATTTACAGTGTGTAACTACATCTAAATGCACTTTATGCAGCTTCTGTGTTTTCTCTGCATTGCAAAGATTCGTTTTGTCAAGACTGATTTAATGTGCTTGGTAACTGCCCGAATGACTTGTTATTCTAATTGACCGATTCAATTTAAGAATTTGACTGAAAAGATGACGCACACTTTTAGAAAAAAAGGGCGCTTTATAAAGGTAAAAATGCCCATAAAAGGTAAAAAAAATCTATTTAAAACTTATTGGAAAAGATTCATTTCCATCACTGCTGTGAACGGATCACCACACAGAATATGAAGAATACCAAAAACTTTAGGAGTCAGCTGTCCATGGCAGTACTCAAAGGGATACTCCACCCCAAAATGAAAATTTTGTCATTAATCACTTACCCTTATGTCGTTCCAAACCCATAAAAGCTTTGTTCGTCTGTAGCATCTGCTTAGGATCATGTACGATCGTTTGGGCTTTATGTTGTAGGGATTCCTTAGCCTTTTGACATTTGCATATAAATTACAGATTCTGGCCCCATGGTACACATTTATATGAGTGCTTAATGGCTATGTTTACCCCCATTATCTGGAAGATACTGAACAGGTCTTCCCATCTGACTTCAAACATTCATTTAGACTATAATTAATCAGTTACAAATGTATCAAGTATATGCATGTATCTTTTGTATGTTTCACTATGGTAGTAGCCTAGTTACAATTCCTCATCTGTATTTGACTCTCAGTGCTTATACTCAGGTATATGAGTGTATCTCTGCTGTAAGATCTTCGACATATGTTGTCCTTGATATCAAAACGATCTGCTTTTTATTCCCCAAACAATTATGTACACTATGTGATCCTAAAATGCTTAATACTATTTGTACCATAGTTTGGGTTACCAGATAACCAGTTAATCACGCCTTTCATAAAATATGCAGATGAGGTGTCATTGAGACAAAGAAACACTTTCCCGCTGAAACTATATGCTTTGTTATTGGTCAATCCAACCAAAAGTGGTATTACCGGGAAACCAGATAAAACCTCTTCCACACCCAAAAAGTAGGCTTCTCTTGACTTGCGGTTCCCTGGAGGCACCCATCACCTTGGACACCGCACGTCTCCCCTTCCAGGGAGTCTGATCTTCTGGCAGTTTTCAGCATCTTTGTTGATTCACTTCGGAGCAGTCAACCCACGGATGAAATGACGGAAGGTTTCACTCCTGACAGGATTCAACAGGAATCTACGCATTATACATACACCGGCACACTTTACTCAGGAACTGCAGAACCAATGCAAGTAACCGCTTGTTAACTATTTAGATGAGCTTCTAGGCTTTGACTCCTTTTGATTAAGGTGATGAGATTCTTTGATGGTTCTTAACAGGTTGTGATTTAATTAATGACAAAACACTCCAATCACTCTCCACTCACCTCCTTCTCACCCCCCCCCCCCCCCCACCCCCCTCTGCAGTGCTCTCTCTCTCTCTTTCTCTCTCTCTGTCCATGTCTTCTCTTAGTCAGACTGAGCACATTTTCCAGGCCTGCTCTCTCTCTCTCTCTCGCTGCACACACTCTCTCTCTCTCTCTATCCATGCCTTCCTTGCGTTGGCATCTATGTTCAATGTGTGTATGTTTGTGTCTAGTCAGATGTTGCATGTTCTCCTGTAGTGTAGTTTAATAAACATCCATATGTATTCACACTTGGTTGTCTGTGTTTGCTGCTCACAGGACGAGGTCACTTTAACGTTCCAGTTTCGTTACATACTCTGGGAGCAATGTATTAATAGTAAAATTATTTTTCGTGGCCAGAGAAATATTTTTACTTAGAGTCTATAAACGATTAACACTGTCCGCCCTGCGGACGAACAAATCATTTTATTGTACTATTAATGATATAATGCTACAAGTAATTCCTGAATATAAATGTAGTTAATAATAACCTGTTATGATTAATTATGTACATCTCACTTTGAGCTAATTTGTTACACGTCTTCAGAACACAATTTAAGATATTTTGGATGAAAACAGGGAGGCTTGAGACTATCCCATAGACAGCCAAATAAATAACAGTGTCAAGGTCCAGGAAAGTATAAAAAGCATCGTCAGAATACTCCATCTGCCATCAGTGATTCAACCATAACATTATGAAGTGACGAGAATACTTTCTGTACGCAAATAAAACAAAAAATAATGACTTTATTCAACAATTTCTCTCCTCTGTGTCTCTCCAAATCAGCGTAGCACCATTTTTACAATTCTGACTAGTACGCAGGCAGGTACTCTTCTGTATCAGCCATGCCACAAGGATACATCATTTATGTGCAATTATGCTTTGGTTTGAAAGAAAATAGCGCATCAGCGCAGCGCCGCCTGCTCAGATTTGTCAAAACACAGCAAAAGCAAAATTGAAATTGGCGCTACGCTGATTTGATGATAAAAAAATAAATACAAATCACACACAGGAATCGACAGTAAATTTTAATTTTACAACAAGTATCTGATTCCTTACCTTAAGTATCCGATTCTGGAATTGCAAATCGTTCACCCTACTTGTTACTTGTTCCAAGAAGAGTATTGAGATGTTGGTTTTATTCGCAATACTGTAACACAGCAAAAGCAAAATTGAAATGTAAGGATTGAGAAAAAAAACTCACAAAGCCTTTCATAGATTGTTTGCTCATCTGCAATACGTCTTTAGCACATTTCCTATCAGATGTCAAACAGACGTTTATTAGATGTCTTTGAGGGTGTTCTCACACTAGGCAATCTGACCCATGCCCAATTGCGTTTGACCCCCAAAGTCCGGTTCATTTGACTAGTGTGATTTTTCCAGATTGTTTAGCTTTCACCTGCCCCTTTCCAAGATGTAAGACATAGCCCAGAGCGTGGTTCATTTGGGCTCAGGCGCAGTATGTATGAAGTGTGAGCGCTAATCTTTGTTCACCCGCTGTCCACTTCCCGACCCAACCGTTCCATTTCCAGAATCTCACATTTAAATTTCCACTACTAAAAGAGAGAGATTACAAATAAAAACGTAGTCTGCACAAAATTTGTATTTGTTATTTTAATCACCTTGTCAAGATATAAAATTAATTTAACATGTTGCTGGCAACACAGTATTGAGGGCAATTTATTTCCATCTGTGTGTATGACACATGACAAAGACTCCCATACATTAGGACAGAGTATCCACACTTTGCTCTGCCAACCTTATTCTGCTCTGTCACTCATTGACACTGTTCAGTCTGAGAGCCGTACATTCACCACCAGTACAGCTCTGAGGACCGATATGCACATGCTGCACTGCACTGCACTGGTCCGTGCGTGCATAACAGTCATGAGCGCAGGCTATACCGGTGCTCGATAAGTGAGTAAACCGCAGATATGAAAGGACACCATGACATGGATATTGTTAGACCCCCCGCTCCAATTCAAATTACACCAGAGTTACCGACCGCTTCCATGTTTTATTCTGAAATTTAATCCTACATTGTCAAGTCAAGTGAAGTCACCTTTATTTATATATCGCTTTAAACAAAAAAGATTGCGTCAAAGCAACTGAACAACATCAATTAGGAAAGCAGTGTGTCAATAATGCAAAATGACAGTTAAAGGCAGTTCATCACTGAATTCAGTGATGTCATCAAGCAGCTCAGTTCATTTTAAATGGTATCTGTGCATTGCAAGAAATCTGGTCGGGTCAGACCTCTAGTTCAAGGCAACCGTGCCTAGTGTGAGTACACCCAAAGATGTTCGTGATTTAAAATGTATGTAAAACTGTCTTGTATGTAAAAAAAATCTTGTGGACGTTCGTGTGCTAACACACAACACACAATATTTAAAACAACAACATTTACATTTACAGTTTCACAGAACTATAACACAACACACGATATTGAAAGCAAATACATCTATTCATTTCTAATAGATAAGTTTTTCTGTCCCATTTGCAAATGTGTGTATTGTTACTGCAAGACTGCGATACATTTTGCAATTGTTAAATCCATTTTTTAGTAAAGCACAAAATTATCTTCTGATCAAGAGAGATCTAGTGAGACCTAGTGTAAGAACCAGCATCGTAGACCTAAACCTTAGATCTGTTGGACCCATACTTTGTAGAATAGTCAACGCTGGATCTAAAAAATAAAAAGGTATATGTTGTTCTTTCTCATATTACAATGAGCAATCCCTACTCCTGCAGGGTTCAACACCCGCACTTTTTCTGCAGTTTTTCCGCAGTTTTGCACAAACGCCTTACTACAGTCGCTCCTCTGTTTCTCTGGCCGCTCTGTGTCTGCGCTCGCTGCGGCTGCCTCCTCTGCCCCTCCCTCTCAAACATGAAACCGGCTTTGAGTGTGACCGGCTGATGATTGGCTGTTCTGCCTTAAGTCCCGCCTCTCTTGGTGTGTTAGATTTATCGGTCAGCTCGTGCTGAGGAGGCGGGAACTTATGGTTATTTACGTCTCCCTTTTTCCAGGTACTTTGAATGAGTGTGTATGCTTTCGAGGTTTTTAAATAAGCTTGATATGTGTTTGGTAAGATGTTCTGTTATTGTTTTGTTGACATGTCGAGTGTTTTCGGGTATTATATTTTGATTTTTAGACTAATGCTAATTGCTATTATTGGGATATTGTTCAGCAGCTAGCTAAATTCGGTTATGTAACGTAATGTGGCATGCAATGTATAACATAACTGTGATGAAGAAGGCAGGGAATTGACGAGGAGGGGGGACAAATTGCCATTGTTAAGCAGTGTATTTATGGGTTTATTGCCAGTGCAATTGATTTTGATATTTTAAGCCTTGTTTGTTGATTAGCTGAATACTTTTGTGGAATCTTACCTGTTGTGTTTGATTGTAACGTTACCTGTTGAGGAGAAAAAAGTGAGAAAGGATGACATTGTTTGCATACCTGTTGAAGAACTATGAAAGAAAAGTGTATATTATTTTAATGTTTTAAAACAGTAAATTGTTACATTATTTATACCACCAGAGAAAAAGCTTTGCATGGGCGTTTTATTCTCCCCTTTTCAGGGCGCAAGTAAGTTCACATGTCCATAGTCAGTTGGTTGTTGTTGTTGGTTGCATATATATATAGTATAGTTCTTAATATGTGTTGTTGTTTGTATATCTGGAGTTTGTAACAAAAATAATTTCCCCCTGGGATTATTAAAGTATTTCTGATTCTGATTCTTTAGCAAGTCTACTGTTATGTATTTTCACAACGGAGTTTTGACTTTTCCATGTGTTCCGAGTGTTTTATACTTATCTAGTATCAATCATTTAAATGGGAAGCTTTTTATATCTTGTATGTTATACATTTTGTACCCCTCTGTCACTGTATTCATCATTTTTATTGTTAATAAACAAACCACATCCATCCCCCGCACTTTTGAAAAGCTTACTACGCCCCTGGTTAAATAGCACATTTAAAGGGATTTAAAAGAAGAATTATTTTTGATATTTTGACTGATATACAAAACGGGAAGGTATATAAAGGTCAAAGAAACAAAAACAAGGACTTTTGGCAACCAGCTGGAGGAAAGGGTGCCATTATAAATGCATTGAAATGTGTGAGTGAAAATGAAGATGACATTAACAGCATTAACACAGACAACAGTAACCAAAGGTTAATGAATAATCAAGAACCAGACCAGAATGACAGTAAACATAATGAATGACAGTTAACATAGTGATCTGGAGGCAAACAGAACAGAGGACAAAGGCAGTGTGTGATGAGTGGGGCGGGCCGAGAGCCGTGGGAGCAGAGTGAGGTCGGTGGAGTTTAAGGATAATGAGCGACACCTGCGCCACTCAGCAGTCTCGAGTCCCACTGAGGAGCTCCGGAGGAAAGGATAAAAGGAGGAGTGAGGACAGTGGAAGATGAGAGAGGACCAGGCCTGGACTTTATTTTGTGTTTGTGTGTGGCAGTCGTCCATGAGAGGCTGCCACTTACTTTCATTTTGTGTGTTTATTTTATTATTATTAATGTCTTTGAATGTTAATGTTTGAATGGATGTCCCCACCTCCTTCTTCCCATATCACCGAACTATGTTACACAGTGATTCTGTAGTTAAAGATGACTCAAGAGAGATCACACCAGGTCCAAGGAATTTCCAGATATCAATTAAGATGGAGAATGGAGCTAAAATAAAGCCACTGCCAGGTTCTACACAACTGCAAAAAACATGGTCAGATATTTATGACGAGTTCACAAAGATCAGCCCTTGTTGTTGAATTTGCTGATTTTCTATCCGAGTTAGTGTTGGCTGCAGATAAAGTTTTAATTGTTGGTGATTTTAATATCCATGTTGATACTGAAAAGATACATTGGGATCAGCATTCACAGACATTCTGAACTCTATTGGGGTTAGACAACACGTCTCAGGACCTACCCATTGTCGAAATCATACTCTAGATTTAATACTGTCACATGGAATTGATGTTGATGGTGTTGAAATTATGCAGCCAAGCGATGATATCTCAGATCATTATTTAGTTTTGTGCAAACTTCATATAGCTAAAACTGTAAATTCTACTTCTTGTTAGGGCTGGGCGATATGGACAAAAAGTCATATCCCGATATATTTAGGCTGAATATCGATATACGATATATATCCCGATATTTTTTCCGCAAAGTGAGAGCATATGTTCAGTCTAAGTCAAAGCCAAATATGACGTCACAAGTAGTTTTATTGAAACCGGCCATTTCAGTGAACAGTTGCAAAATCAAATGAATATAAATAGTAAACAGGTTTCTTCACCTGGTTCATAATTAAATGCTCAGCTGTTCAAATAACAATAAAATGTAAAAAAAAAAAATACTGTATAACAATAGGACAGGAGTACCTTTTTTGAAATCAAAGCTCCATAAGGTGCACATTTAAATAAAAAAAAAATCTTAAAAATAGCCTATAAAATAAAATCTTTTTCCGAAATAAATATATTTATATGAGAAAAGTACAATATCAAAAATTTTTAGTTTTACAACTATAAATGGCTTATTAAAATCCAATAACAGATTTTATTCTCCTTCTAACAAATCCACAGATGCAAATAACGAAACATTACAAAAGAAATATGACAAACCCTAGTAACTTAAGGGCAGCATTTACATATAAAGAAAGAACAAAATAAAGTGCTCAGTTTAAGAACATTTTTTTAAACATCAGCTTGAGATTACCTTTTCCTTTTTGTTAACTCAATTTCTTATCTGAACAGTCTCAACCAGTTGCACAAGAAACAGATTATCAACTCAATAAACATTTTCCCCCTCTTTTTTTACTTTGATAAACAGTAATGCTGTCTTGAGGTAGACATTAGAAGACAGACAAGCGTGTCCTCCTTCGTTTAAAGATTTTGTGCGAGAAACACCAGCCTGTCAACAGCATCCGGCTTCAGAGATGCTCTGTGGCAGGTCACGATATTGCCACTACAGCTGAAAACCCTTTCGGAGGGTGAACTGGTAGCTGGTACCAAGAGATATTTTTTTGCCAGGTGGCTCAGAGATGGAAAGAAAACTTCATGATCCTTCCACCACTTGAGAGGATCAGTGTCACTCTCCACACTTGCGGACTGCAAGTAACTTGACAGTTCATTTTCAATAGCCTCCCTCTTGGTTGGTGCAGTGGTGGTGGCTGTGCGCTTCTTGAAGAAGCTTGCCAGTCTCTTAGCTTTTGGTGCTACTGCTGCTTCTCCATCTGCAGGCTCATGCACAGTGGGCACACACAGGCAAGGCGGTTGACAGCTGCTCTGATCAGCCAGTAGCGTCTCCACCTCCAAGACAGCTCTGTGCTTCAATGCATCGACTTTTTCACTTGGGATGTAGGTGGCCCTGAACCGAGGATCCACAAATGAAGCCATCTCCAAAAGGTCAGTAGTGGCTGGGTCAGAATATTTGCTGTTGAGGTACTCAACAATGCTGGTCTTGATCGATTTACAAAGCTCGCTATCACCCTCTTCACATGCCAGGAGACTTTCATTAAAAAGGTGCAGCACAGGTTTCACATATGATAGAGTGACGTACTCCTCACCTGATAAAGCATCAGTAAAGTCCTGGAGAGGTTTCAGGACCTTTTGGACTGCTTCTAGGACCTCTAAGTCCTGCCAGGTAGGGACAAGGTGCCTGGTCTTTTTGTCATTAGACAGGACTTTGGCCAGTGCTCTTTCCTGCTCCAGGACTCTCTCTATCATCTGCTGCCTGGATCCCCAGCGTGTGGCAGACTCGGTTATGAGTTGGTGACTTGGCAGACCCAGCTGAATCTGGACTTCAGCAAGATGTCTCCTTTTCTTCCACACTGTAAAAAATCCAACTCACAAAAAGTTAGACTAATGATTATATTTTTAGTTAACTGGACAATTAAATGCAAAAATGTTGGCTTAACTAGAGAAAAGACGTTGGTTCAACAATCGTTGGACCAACCTAGTATTGATTGTAAATTCGATTTGTAAATGCAAGTTAACAAGCATACAAGTTGGGTTGGAGGTTGGAGCATGCGCACTGTAACGACCACGAAATTGGCGCATGTGCAATGAAGCGCGCCAACACCGAACAGACTGGACAGACAAACAATCAATTTAAAACTTCTTCATAAAAGAACTAAGTATTTACTCGCATCCAACGTGTTTCTTAAAGTCATCGTTTTATGTAAGTAATAAGTAGGATATATGCATTTATTTTAAAATTTGTTTGTAAAAGTAGTAAGTATATTGATCGCAGAGCCCTGGTTACGGCTAACGTTAGTAATGCACGGTATGATTTTTTTTCCACGAGTTAAGCTTAACTTAACACGAGTTAAGTCTCCTAACTTCAGCATTTAAAATGTTTAGAATAGAACCTGAGATAATTTGTTAGGTTAAGAAGAAGTTCGGAATCGACACTTATTATTTTAAACTAACTTGATTTAATTTGGGAACTTTTGCAATAACGTGACACCAAAGAAATATTTTAAAGTCGACTCTTTATCTTAAATTTTAATTCACATATGCGTTACAGTGAGCTAATATATACATTTCACATTTCAGACTGAGCTCAAAGTCAGTGAAATCTGAACATTTTTTCCTTGTGCACTTCGATGCCTGGCTAGGCTTTCGTAGACTGCAGTTTGCGCCACCGTTTTAGGTGGTGAAAAGATTTGTAGTAAGTCAACCCTGGCTGTAACTTCATTTATTGCACTCCTACAAATAACGGATGTTGTCATCTGATACTTTGAACTGAACCATCTCCAAAATTACTGAGCCACTGCTTTTTCTTTTACTAACCAATTCTCGGCTACCCGCAGGAGAGAAGTTGCTTGCCTCCATGTTTGTTGAAGAGTGGCTCAGTGGCTTTGTACCTGGAACACCTCCCGAAGAGGAGGGAGGCCCGGTGGCTGGGAGCAGCGCAAATTTGAACTATATCGACATATGAGTATGGTCACAATTCCATATCAGCGTCTAAAAATATATCGATATATTTTTTATTCATATATATCTACCAGCCTCCTACTTCTTATTACAAGTATGGTAGAACCATCACTACTACCACAAAAGACTGCTTTGTAAGTAATCTTCCTGATGTATCCCAATTTCTTTAGCATATCCAAAACCTCAGAACAACTTGATGATGTAACAGAAACTATGGACTCCTCTCTTTTCTAGCATTTTAAATACAGTTGCTCCTTTACGCTAGTAAGGAAGGTTAAGGAAAACAGTCTGACACCTGGGTGTAATGAGCAACACTCAAGACCTCAAAAGAGAGCAGCCCGGAAAATGGAGCGCAGCTGGAAGAAAACAAAACTAGAGGTATTTCGTATTGCTTGGAGGGAAAGTACCCTATCATACAGAAAAGCATTAAAAACTGCTAGATCTGATTACTTTTCATCTCTTTTAGAAGAAAACAAACATAATCCCAGGTATTTATTTAATACAGTGGCTAAATTAACAAAAAATAAAGCATCAACAGGTGTTGACATTTCCAAACAGCACAGCAGTAATGACTTTATGAACTAATTTACTTCAAGATCGATAATATTAGAGATAAAATTGTAACCATACTCCATTAGCTACAGTATCACATCAGACAGTGCACTATAGATTGCCTGAGGAACAGTTCCACTCATTCTCTACTATAGGAGAGGAAGAATTGTATAAACTTGTTAAATCATCTAAAACCAACAACATGTATGTTAGACCCCTATTCCATCTAAGCTCCTAAAAGAGGTGCTTCCAGAAGTCATAGATCCTCTTCTGACTATTATTAATTCCTCATTGTTATTAGGATATATCCCCAAAACCTTCAAACTGGCTGTTATTAAGCCTCTCATCAAAAAAACACAACTTGACCACAAAGAACTAGTTAATTACAGACCGATCTCAAATCTCCCTTTTCTGTCCAAGATAGTAGAAAGGTAGTATCCTCACAATTATATTCCTTCCTAAAGATAAATGGTATCTGTGAGGATTTACAGTCAGGATGTAGACTGTATCATAGTACTGAGACTGCTCTCCTTAGAGTTACAAATGACCTGCTCTTATCATCTGATCGTGGTTGTATCTCTCTATTAGTGCTATTGACTCTTAGTGCCGCGCTCGACACTATTGACCACACTATTCTTTTTAAAAGACGACAACACTTTGTTGGCATTAATGGAAGTGCATTAGCATGCTTTAAATCGCACTTATATGACCGCCATCAATCTCAGAAAGCAGTGAATGAAGAGGTATCATATCGCTCACAAGTGCAGTATGGAGTACCTCAAGGCTCAGTACTAGGGCCGCTACTCTTCACTACATGTTACCCTTTGGGAAATATCATCAGGAAACACGGTGTTAGCTTTCACTGTTATGCTGATGATACTCAGCTCTATATTTCTTCTCGTCCGGCTAAACATACCAATTTGAAATAACTAACGGAATGCATAGTCGATATAAAAAACTGGATGACAAGTAATTTCTTACTGCTAAATTCTGAAAAAAAACAGAGGTGTTAATTATAGGACCTAAAAGCTCTGCATGTAATGACCTAGAACGCTAAGACTTTGATGGCTGCTCTGTCAATTCTTTTCGCCATCAGTTAGGAACCTAGGTGTGCTATTTGATAGCAACCTTTCCTTAGAAAGCCACGCTTCTAGCATTTGTAAAACTGCATTTTTCCATCTCAAAATATATCTAAATTACGGCCTATGCTCTCAATGTCAAATGCAGAAATGTTAATCCCATGCGCTTATGACCTCAAGGTTAGACTATTGTAATGCTCTATTGGGTGGTTGTTCTGCCCGCTTTAGTAAACAAACTCCAGTTAGTCCAAAATGCAGCAGCTAGAGTTCTTACTAGAACCAGGAAGTATGATCATATTAGCCCGGGTCCTGTCAACACTGCACTGGCTCCCTATCAAACATCGTGATAGATTTTAAAATCTTGCTTATTACTTATAAAGCCCTGAATGGTTTAGCACCTCAGTATTTGAACGAGCTCTTGTTACATTATAGTCCTCCACGCCCCGCCATGCTCTCAAAACTCTGGCAATTTGATAATCCCTAGAATATCAAAGTCAACCGCGGGCGGCAGATCCTTTCTCCTATTTAGCTTCCAAACTCTGGAATAACCTACCTAACATTGTTCGAGGCAGACACACTCTTGCAGTTTAAATCTAGATTAAAGACCCATCTCTTTAACCTGGCTTACACATAACATACTAATACACTTCTAATATCCAAACCAAGTAAAGGATTTTTAGGCTGCATTAATTAGGTAAACCGAACCGGAACACTTCCCATAACACCCATGTACTTGCTACATCGCTAGAAGAATGGCATCTACGCCATATTAGTCTGTTTCTCTCTTATTCCGAGGTCACCGTGAGCCACCAGATCCAGTCTGTATCCAAGTCAGAGGGTCACTGCAGTCACCCGGATCCAGTATGTATCCAGCCCAGATGGTGGATTAGCACCTAGAAAGGACCTCTACAGCCCTGGAAAGACAGCGGAGACCAGGACTAGAGCCCCAGAGACAGATCCCCTGTAAAGACCTTGTCTCAGACGACCACCGGACAAGACCACAAGAAACAGATGATTCTTCTGCACAATCTGACTTTGCTGCAGCCTGGAATTGAACTGTTGGTTTCGTTCTGGTCAGAGGAGAACTGGCCCCCCCAACTGAGCCTGGTTTCTCTCCCAAGGTTTTTTTTCTCCATATTGTCACCGATGGAGTTTTGGTTCCTTGCCGCTTGTCGTCTCTGGCTTGCTTAGTTTGGACACTTCATTTACAGCGATATCGTTGACTTGATTGCAAATTATTGCACAGACACTATTTAAACTGAACTGAGCTGCATGATGACATCACTGAATTCAATGATGAACTGCCTTTTAACTGTCATTTTGCATTATTGACACACTGTTTTCCCTAATTAATGTTGTTCAGCTGCTTTGATGCAAATCTTTTTTTGTTTAAAGCGCTTATATGCAAATAAAGGTGACTTGACTTGACTTGAGTAGTGAAACGTGGGAGTGTAAAGTGGAGCCTGTAGGTGGACGCCCGTTGATCTGCCTCTCTCAATCGCGGAACGACCAAGGTAGCGTGGACTCAGTATGTGGCAAGCTTCCTAAAAATCCTTCGCGGAAGGATGTGGCTTCGGTGTAATCCAGTTCCCTGTTGGTCCAGTCTCACCGATTGGCAGAAGGCTTTTTTTTGACAACAGTGACTGGTCTTCGCCAGTGCCCCTTGGGCTCACACCAAAAACTTTGGGTAGGGATCCCAATACCTCTGTCACCAACGAACGCCGAGAGTGAATTTAATTGTTAAAGAGAATGTTGCCATTTACGTAAACCCTTTGTTTCCCCAGCTGCGAGGAAATCTTGAGACATCATGTCCCATTGCCATCGGCTGCTGGTAACTGCCAAGCCGTTTGCCGGTCACCGGCTTTAGCTCCTCAGCGAAAACCTGGTATAGGCGCGCACCTGTGGTTGCCTCTCTTTAGGCTCACGCCAGATCAGTGGCAGCTGGATGCAGTCATCGCGATGCCAATGTCCATTGGCTTGTTTAGTTTACACTGGCAGATAGGTGGTCTCTCTAAAGCGAGATCCCAATTCTTCTCGGTCACTGACATGACGTCTCCGCTCCTTCCCTTCAGGAAATGAGAGTGTTACGTAACAGAGTTGTTTTCTGTGAGAGTGAATGAATGGGAAATCTCTACCCAAAAGCAGAGAAATTTGGCGCATTTGATGCCCTCTTGCATAGGCTACAAGCCGAGCTCTGGACATTTGTCATCAAAATAAAATCAATAGGAAACATTGGTATGTTGTTTTCACAGATAGAACATGACAGCTGTGCAAATGATTTTTTTTTCAATGCCGTCGTGGTTTTTATTTTTATTTTTATTTTTGTCTATATATATAAAAGGGCTGGTAAGCGATAAAAATGAATCTAATTGATTATGATGATGTGGCAATTAATTAATCTAATTAATTGCACATCAGATTTGGCTTTGAGAAATTAAATTTACATTTGCATTTAATCATTTAGTAGATGCTTTCATCCAAAGCAACTAACAAATGAGGACAATGGAAGCTAAATCAAAATCAACAAAAGAGCAAAGATATACAAGTGCTATAAGAAGTCTCAGTTAGCCTAAAACAGTATTAATGGAGTTTTTTTTAAATTATATAAGTAAAAAAGAAAATAAATAGAGATAGAAAAAGAATAGAAACAGAAAGCTAGTGTTAGAGGCCTCCTTTTTGCTTTTTGATAATTGTATAATAAATAAAAAGAAAACAAATAGATAGAATATAAAAATATTAGAAAAGCTAGTGTTATTTTTTTTATTTTATTTTAATTTTATATATAATTAGAATAGACATTGTTAGCATTAAAGGTCAGCTAAATAAATAAATAAATTAAATAAATAAAAGGGCTGCATGAGATGTGTTTTTGGCCAATTCTTGAAGATGGATAAGGATAATTTAACTGCTGGGATTGAGTTGGGCTGATCTTTTCACTAGGAGGGAACAGCTAATTTAAAAGGTTCTGTAGAAAGTGATTTAAAACGCAAGCTTCTAGAAGGCACATAAGTCTGAAGTAGTTTGCAAAACGCAAGCTTCTAGAAGGCACATAAGTCTGAAGTAGTGAATTTAGGTAAAGGCAGACAGTGGTGGCTTTGCAGGCAAACATTAATGCCTTGAATTTTATGTGAGCAGCTATTGGTAGCCAGTGCAAATTGATAAACAGAGGTGTGACGCGGTACATTCTTTTGCCTATTAAAAATTAATCTTTGCTGCCACATTCTGGATTACTGTAAGTTTTATAGAGAACTTGGCTGAGACCTGCCAAGAGGGCATTGCAAAAGTCCAGCCTGGACAGAACAAGAGCTGAACAAGGAGTTGTGAAGCATGTTCCAAAAGAAAAGGGCCTGATATTCTTGATGTTGAATAAACCAAATCTGCAGGAAAATCTGCAGTTTTAGCAATGTGGTTCGAAAGTCAGCTGATCATCAATCATAAATAACTAGGTTTCTGGTTGTTTTAAAGGAGTTATGGCTGATGTGCTGGATGGTGAAATTGTGATGAAAAGATGGGTTTGATGGAACCACAAGCAGTTCTGTCTTTGGCAAGGCTGGAATTGAAGGTGATGGTCCCATCCATAAGAAATGTCTGTTAGACAAGCTGAGATGTGGGCAACTATGGCTTAGATCATTAGGATGGAATGAGAGGTAGAGTTGAGGTCACTGCATAGCAGTGATAAGGAATAGCCATAAGCTTGAAATGACAGAACTCAATGATGCCATGTAGACAGAGAAGAGAAGTGGTCCAAGAACTGAGCCCTGAGGCACCCCAGTAGTTAGATGTTGTGATCTGACACCTCACCTCCAAGATACTTTGAAGGGACCTATCTGAGAGGTAAGACGGAAAACCACTGGAGTGGGTTCCACAGATGTCCTTTGGACAACAGGGGATGACAGGAAGATCTGCGGTTAACCGTGGTCAAAAGCAGCAGACAGATCAAGCAAGATAAGTATTGAAGATTTTTGGAACCGCTTGCCAGTCTTAGGGTCAAATCAACTGAGAGCAAGGCAGTCTCGGCTTAATGTCCACTTCTGAAACCAGACTGGCTAAGGTCGAGGTTGTTATTCTGTGTGAGAAAGGCAGGAGACAATGAAAGGAAGAAAGAGACAGCTGGTTCAAGTGTTTTTGCAATGAAAGGAAGAAGGGAGAAAAAATTACTCCCAAAAGATACTCTTAAAGTCATTGTTATGTAAAGCATCAAACAGAAACACAAAGCAGCTTCGCAAGAAATATTTAGTTTGATAAAATGGCTACATATACTCTTTTGGACCGTATGAGAGTAAATAATGACACAACTCTCATTTTGGGTGGGTGAACTATACCTTTAATAAACTATTTATTAATTTTATCATTATTACTATAAATATGAAATAATTTCTTTTAATGAAATTATACTCTAAATAATAACGAAAACTGCCAATAAATGGTGGTAAATGTCTTAATGATTAAGTCACCAGTCAGTTATTATTTATTTGATTCATTCAAATGGCTTATTCATTCAGGGAGTGAAATAACTGGTCTTTATGACTGGCCTACTGAATCATAGTCTTGTTCGACTGAAGCGGGATTAACCTCCATCAGACCGTGTCCGATCGCTGGTGTCATCAAAAGTACTGCAAGAGCTATAGACGAGCAGACGCTGCCTTACGGCTTTTAAATATCGCACAGTACTACCCAGGTTAGTCATACACCGATCGGATCCGACCCTGTGCACCAGGTGCCGGACTTCAAATCCAACAACACCCTAATACGGCTCAATTGTTCAACGCGCCAAATGGTTACCCCAATCGTTTGAATTTGAAACAATTATGAGACAAAAAACTCAAAACAGTGGGCATTTTTGCCCCATAATCTTGAATTTTAGGGACATTCCTAACTATGTCACGTTCTAATAAGCAGTGAGTTGTTTCCCGGCCTCATATTTGTCATCAATCAAACCTGCGTATGAAAACGTCAAGATGACCCACCGAGGTTGTGGGCAGGGCAAGTGCGTTAAAATGCATTAATAATTTTAACGTGTTATTTTTTCACCATTAAATAATGTAATCTAGTGTAACCAGTTTCTGTGATGAAAAAAAAAGACGATACACATAGACTAATTGAAAATGTGGTACACAGCTTTTAAGACATCATATGCTCTCAAGTGGGCCCACAAAAATGATGTGGACATACCTTGAGTTTGACACATGTGCACTAAATGAATGGTTATTGTCCATGGTGTAAAGAACAGAAAACTGCTCTTTGTTGAATACACAAGCAAACAGTAGGACACCACATGGACCACACACCAGAACAGAATGGACAAAATCAAATCAATTACCATGACAACAGGAAAAAGTCACTAAGTTGAAAGTCTAACATTAAACAAGTGACAGTAATGCTTGTCTTTTATAAACTTTAAAAACACCTGCAAAGGCCTTTAAATGGTCTCTCAGTCTAGTTTTTTGTAGGCCCACACAATCATGATGAAGCCATGCTGAATTGACAGTTTCCAAAAGACGACCAATGACACCTTGCACAAGGAGGGCAAGAAACAAAAAAAAAAAAACGGGGGTTTTTTCATTGCAAAAGAGGCCTGCTGTTCCCAGCAGCTTCTGTGTCCAAGCACATTAATAGAGAGGTGAGGGCAAGGAAAAGATGTTGGATAGAAAAAAGTGTACAAGCAATAGGGAGTAACCGCACTTCTGGAGAGGATTGTGAAACAAAACCCATTCAAAAAATGTGGGTGAGATTTCACAAAGAGTGGACTGCCCTGGAGTAGTAAGTGCTCTTCAAGAACCACTACACAAAGATGTAGCAAGACATGGGTTTTCAGCCTGTCCGCATTCCTTGTTGTCAAGCCACTCTTGAAACAACGACAGTGTCAGAAGCGTCTCGAACTGGACTGCTGCTGGAGGTGGTCCAAGTTGGTTCTCCTCTGATGAAGTTACAATTTTGCATTTCCTTTGGAAAATCAGGGTTCCCAGGAGGTCTGCGGAGGAATGAGAGGAGAGAGCACACAATCCACGTTGCTTGAGGTCCAAGTGTAAAGTTTCCCACAGAGCAGTGATGGGTTTGGCGGTGGCACATGTCATCCGCTGGTGTTGGTCCCACTGTGTTTTCTGAGGTCCAGGGTCAACGGCAGCCCATATACCCGGAAGTTTTAGATCACTTCATGCTTCCTTGCTGCTGACCAACTTTAATGGGGAGATGCAGAATTTCTTTTTCCAACAGGACTTGGCACCTGCACACAGTGCCATAAGCTACCAGTACCTGGTTTAAGGACCATGGGTACCTGTTTCTTACTTGGGCCAGCAAACATCGCCTGACCTTAAACCCCATAGAAAATCTATGGGGTAATTGTGAAGAGGAAGATGGCGATATGCCAGACCCAAGAAGGCAGAAGAGCTGAAGGCCACTATCAGAGCAACCTGGGCTCTCATAACACCTGAGGCAGTGCCACAGACTGATCGACTCACCTGCCACGCCGTCATTGCTGCAGTAATTCAGGGCGGCAAAGGAGCCCCAACTAAAGTATTGAGTTGCTGTACATGCTCATACTTTTTCATGTTCATACTTTGCAGTTGGCAAAGATTTCCTAAAAATTCCTTTCTTTGTAGTGGTTCTTAAGTCATATTCTATATTTTAACATTACATTCTCAGCAAATGGATAATAAAATCATTAACACACTGATTTGCTGATTTCTTATTAATAATACACCCATGAAAAATGCTCTTTTTACAGTTAATGGGCTGATGGAATGAACTCTCAATAAAGTACACGGTGAGTGGGGTGCTTATAGGCCTATTCACACGTGTGTGTTTAAGCTTCACTTCTGTAACACTACACATGACTATTTCAGGTGTCCTTAAACATCATTTTAGTACATTGCTACCTATCACTTGTTTCAACATTTTTGTGTGTGAATCATGGTATTTTAAAACACTAACGTACTCATTTTCACATGCAGACTCAGAGCCTGTATTCGCAGAAAGCGGAGCACAATCTTTTATCAGGATTGTATCGTCTGCCATTTAGGTGCAAAAAAACTCTGACCCACCCGAACATTGAACATCTCAATATATTTCTAGCGCGCAAGAACTACAGTTTTTATAAGTCACATAATACTGTTGTGATTTACTAGAGGTGAATTTTTGTCAGCTTACTTGTATGAAAGATATGAAAAAGACAGGTTAGATCGGGGAACAACGCTCTGTAAGCGTGTACACTCGAACTCACTCATTTACATACTGAGCGCTCTTTCACTCTACTGCATCAGCGACCAATCCTCAGCCTAGTGTAAATGCTTAGGGTGCCCTCTATTGGTGAAGCTGAGTGTCACTACAGCGTAAACACTTTTTCTAAAAAAAATACATCACAACAGTATTAATCATCCAAATGTCACCGTACTGTCATATTATCAAACTCCATTACCAAAATCAAAATTTAAAAGGGGCAATATTTATATAGTGTCTCTTAAAGGGGCAATAACACTCAGGGCTACACTCTCTCCCCCAAAAATTAAATGTCTCCGGACATTTCCGTGAACAAGGAAAACATCACATCAGAAAACCTCAGCCATCCCAAGCCGCCTCCAGTAACCCTTAGTCACTGTGTTACTTTGAGTCTCTGTTACCTTACAGTTTCTTTGTACCCAAGGACGGTTTGACGCAATGTATCATAACTCAGTACCACAGGCTGATTTTCCAGTCTCTGGGGGTCGCTGTCATTTCTTACCGCCTGTTGCTGCTCCCTTTGCATCAGGACCGGAGGGTCGGCCTTGAATTCACCATGCTCAGGCCTATCAGGACTCAAGTCGGGTCTCTGAGATTGTAGTGGCACATCCTCTTCGCTTTGTAGTGGCACATCCTCTTCGCTTTGTAGTGGCACATTCTCTTCATTTGTAGTGGCATATCCTCTTCGCTTTGTAGTGGCACATCCTCTTCGCTTTGTAGTGGCACATCCTCTTGGTGATGCTGAGGACTCTGCTGAGGCTGAAAAGGGTCTGCTAGAGGATTCAGTGAACCCTGTCTTTGCCATCTCCCTCGGCCAGGTCTGAGATGCCACTGGTAGTTGCCACTGCATTCGTCGCTGGAGGTGTCACTCTGCTCTAGCTGTGGCCAATGCTGTCGTTCTGGCTTGGTTCTTTCCTTTGGAAAGCCCTGGGAGTCCTTCTGTGGCTGACGAATCTCTGCTGGTGGCTGATCAAGGGGAAGGAAATCACAGGGCAGCAGCAGAAGGATTCTGTGAACCTCTGTCTCTTCCTTTACCATTTTCTGGATGATCTCATAAACAGGACTGCCATCGGCTTTTCTCGTAAAATGGTCCATGACCACCAATATATACTCATACCCATGCTTACATTTCTCCAAATGCAGAAAATCTATGGAAATGAGCTGGAATGGATATGTGGTCTGGATGGACACCAGAGGTGCACGGGTTCTGCTGGGCAGTACCAGATGGTAAAAATTATAATCGGCCAACTCCGCCACCCATCTGTGTCCTGTTGCGTTGAGTTTTGAGCACATACGTCACTGGATTGTTATCTGTATATACCACGAATGACGGGGCATGGTAGAAAATAATCCCGGAAACATTCGCAGATGGCCCACTTCAATGCTAACAACTCTAGTTTTCCAGAGTGCAGATGGTACCTCTTTTCTGATGGACTCAGGGTGCGGGAGCCATAGGCGATCACTCTCATCTTTCCCTGCTGTCTTGATATAAACACTGCACCCAGACCAACTTGGGATGCATCACCAATGTAATACGAAACGCCTGGGTGAAATCCGGATATCCAAGGACAGGGGGCTTCGTGAGTGCATCTGTTAGCTGTTTTCAACACTTCCTGGTGAGAGATGGTCCACTGTACAGGTGTCTGCGATGGTAAGTGACCCTTGTTTTTCTCTTCCTGTTTTATGGGGCTTCTTCACGGTGCGTGTCTGGAGTGCACTTCTCGGGGTTAGGGACAGTGAGTAAGTTATACAACGGGTGGGCCACACAGGAGAAATTGGGGATGAAGGGTCTGTAGTAGTGAGAGAGAACCCCAAGGATCTGACGCACATCACCCACTGTGACAGGGGTCTTCTCTTTTAACGCCTGCACCGGAGCCATCTCTACAGGGTCCATTGTGTAACCCTCTCCTGTCACCAACTTGCCAAGAAACCTCACACTCGATCTAAACAGCTCACATTTCTTTGGTGTCAGCTTCACACCATGTTCCTTATAACGCTGGAGAACCAAGATGGATGTGCTTCCACGTGCTCCTTTGAAAGCTACAACTGTGTACCAGGTTGCCAAGCTCAGGCCAAAGGGTATGCGCACCCATTCATATGGGTATGCAAACCCACATTGTCACTGTCAAAGGAAAATGCCTCACATTTCCTCCCGCAAACATCCTCCTTACTGCCTCCTGCTGTCCTTCTGAGAGATGGCAGAGATCCACAGGAGGGTCCCATGAGGTTGGTCTACTCGCTTGAGGTTATCGGGTGGTGGTGTGCTACTTGCTTCACTGGCCTTTGTCACTCTGTCCTTCAATCAGCTCTTGTCTCATTCTCATTAATTTGTATAGGCGCGTGGTAATACGGTCTTGACCGGTTCACCATATATCCAATCACACGGTGACAGTCCAGAAAGATGGTGTGTGATCAGTCGTGTTGGTCATGGAGAGGGTATGTATGGAACTCTCCCTTTCTGGGATCTGCACCAGTACATCCTGTAAATAATGCCTTTTCATATGTTGGCCTGGGCTTGTGAACACCTCACATGTGCTCTTATATAGACAGTGGTGACTTGGTTAGCTGGTAAGGGCACTCTTTTTCCACTTTCTGTGCCAACTGCTTTTCTTTCACTTTCATCTTTTCCTCGTTTCTGTTAATGAGGGCCGCAATGACTTTGTAGCCAATGATGGAGTCACTGGCAACTGCTGGGTTTGCTTCACACGAGCATTGCCACTTGTAATTCATTCATTTTGGTAGTGTCACTGCCTAATCTGAAACTGACTTCAATCCAGCCGATATGGAATGGGCGTGTCTTTGGCAGCAAAAACTGTCAGTTTCTCATCTCCCAACAAACTCTGAGATGGGTTTGACAACGGTGTGGGGGAGGGTGGTTCAGTTCGCCAGGGGTCATTCACTATGCTGGACTGTGCTCCCATGTCCCACAGGGCTCTAACTGGGCGATTGTCCATGACACAGTCCACTATACATCGGCTTCCTACAAGGCTTACTAACTGACTGTGGCTGGTATCAAGGTGGTATTATAATTAACTACACTTACAGCTGAGGAGGGTGCCAGATGCTCTCTTTCCAAGGGCTGGTGTAGGTTGAATGAGTGGGCTGGGTGGTTGCTGCTCATTTCTTGGACTACTGCTGGCCCCATCTCAGTAGTCCCTGGCCGTTTCCCCGACGATGCTCTGCATCCGCGAGAGAATGCTGTCAGGCTTAGTCTAGTTCCCCTTTACTGTTGTGATCGCTGCTGTTGAATTGGACTCCTTCAGCTCCTGCACTTTGGGCGTTTTACCAGCAGTAGATCTTTTCCGTTTTTCTTGTCTCTCACTTTCGACTTTGGACGCCTCATCCACTTTCTGTATAAGTTCTTCATCTGATATACTCACATCACTGAGGTAGGGCAGGATTTGGAATTTCACAGAATCACTTAACGGTCCAGTTTCTATCGAGAGGAGGAACTTGCGTTGAATGACGGCTTTACATGTTACCCTTGGGAGATATCATCATGAAACAGTGTTAGCTTTCATAGTTATGCTGATGATACTCAGCTCAATATTTATTCACGACCCGGCAAAAAAACCAATTTGAAAGAATTAAAGGAATGCCTAATTGATATAAAAAAACGGATGACTAGTAATTTATTACCATTAAATGGTGTTTATTATCGGACCAAAAACTTTGCATGTGTAATAACCTAGAACACTGTCTAAAACACTTAATGGCTGCTCTGTCAATTCCTCGTCATCAGTTAGGAACTAGTGGTGGAAAGAGTACTAAGAAATTGTACTTAAAGGAACACTCCACTATTTTTGAAAAAAGGCTAATTTTCCAACTCCCCTGAAGTTAAACAGTGGCGTTTTACCGTTTTTGAATCCATTCAGCCAATCTCTGGGTCTGGTGGTAGAACTTTTAGCTTAGCTTAGCACAGATCATTGAATCTGATTAGACCGTTAGCATCTCGCTCAAAAATGAACACAGAGTTTCGATATTTTTCCTATTTAAAACTTGATTCTTCTGTAGTTACATCGTGAGAGAAAAGATTTAACACAAGCCACTGGAATCACCTGACTAAGGCATTTATAAATGTTTATCCACTTCAAAACAAATGAATTACTCTTCTTAAAAATAGTGCTTTAGCATACCTGCATGTTTGTGCTTTTGAACACAGACCAGCTAAAAACTTCACCAATAAATCATATACTGATCATTTACTAATGGTTTATTCATCATTTGTTCATGATTAACAATTGTTTATTGAGATAATTATACAAAACAATTTTGACAGAAATACTTCAATGATTTATAAGTGATAAATACTGTAATGTATCAACTGCTAACTTATAAACCATCTACTAATGATCAGTTTGATTTATTTCATGATTTGATCATTGTTTTTAAGAGAACTTACAACAAAATTGTTAGCATACCACTCATTAATCATTTATGAACATATAGTCATGTTTTGTAAAATATTTTTTCATCATTAACTTATAACTTATAAGTGACTTATAACTCAATTAATAAAACATTATTTAAATGTTAACTTGACACTAATGATAACTTGAACTAATGATATATAAATGACTTATAACTGAACGCCATTATAAAGTGTGTTATACCGATTAGGGTAATGCTCTATTGGGTGGTTGTTCTGCACGCTTAATAACCATACTCCAGTTAGTCCAAAATGCAGCAGCTAGAGTTCTTACTAGAACCAGGAAGTATGACCATATTAGCCCAGTCCTGTCAACACTGCACTGGCTCCCTGTCAAACATTGTATAGATTTTAAAAATCTTGCTTATTACTTATAAAGCCCTGAATGGTTTAGCACCTCACTATTAAAACCAGCCCTCATAACATTATACTACTCAACGCCCAAACCCTTCACAAAACTCTGGCAATTTTTATAATACTAGAATATCAAAGTCAACTGAGGGTGGCAGATCCTTCTCCTATTTAGCGCCTAAACTCTGGAATAACCTACCTAACATTGTTCGGGAGGCAGACACCCATCTCTTTAACTGGGCTTACACATAACACACTAACACATTTCTATAATTCAGTTAGGTCACTGTCACCTTTGGCTTAATAAGCAAACCAAATGCATTCAGCAGTTTCCCAACCCTGTTCCTGGAGGCACACCAACACTACACGTCATCAAATGTTCTGCCCCGATTGAAAAACTTGACAGACAGATAACAACAGTACAGTTCAAGCCTTTTTATTGAAAAGGTTTTTTTTTTTTTTTGTAAAACTGAAATGCAAAAAAATACAAATATCTTGTTACAAAAATGTTCACAATTGAATTTCATTGCTTACAAACATCCTCTGTAAACATGACATGAAGCAGCTCCACTTAATACTACCAATCTTAAATGCTATTGCCATAAAACACTTTGTTCTTTTTTGTATCAAACCTATGAATTCTAGATTACATACAAATATATATCTGTATAAACACTGAAAATAATAAAAATAATCGTGTTGCATTGTTGTCTGTGGATATGAAGCAGAATTTTTTTTTTTTATGACATTTGCCAAGTACGGTAACCCATACTTGAAATTGGTGCTCTGCATTTAACCCATCCAAGTGCACACACACAGCAGTGAGAAGTGAACACACACCGTGAACACACACCCCCGGAGCAGCGGGAAGCTATATCCAGCACCCGGGGAGCAACTGGGGGTTCAGTGCCTTGCTCAAGGGCACTTCAGCCATGGGTATTGAGGGTGGAAGAGAGCGCTGTTCATTCACTCCCTCTCACCTACAACTCCTGCCAGTTTGAATTTTGTGTGCATTAAGAAAAGAGGGCAAATTGGAGTAATACCTTAACTCAAATTGGTTTAATGTTGTTTGTTTATGGTTGTCTTTGGCTCAAAGGGGTTCACAATTTTTTTTTTTTTCCTGTTTTTTTTTTCCCCATGAGAATCCTTTATAGGGCTGTCTTTACAGTGCTTTTTTTTTTTTTTTTACATATAAATAAATGTATAAATTGGCACCCCAGGACCAGTCAATCTGCTACAATATATTTTAATCTGACACAGGAGATTAATGAGGAGACAATCAAACTAGCAGATGACAGTACATTCTCTTTTTAAACCCTGCTGTTGTTAAAGCTAATAAAGACATCAAGTGACAATAATGAATTAAGATTCTATAAGAATCATAAGAAATCTGCATGTCAGCATACAGATATGACAAATATGGCTCAAATGTCATAAACCTCAGAAAGGTGCTGCTGTCTATACATGTGAAATAAGCGGACAGATGTTGGAAGAGAGAGAGGCAAAGCTGCAAAAAGCCAGAGTCATGTGGTATCAAGCACAGAGCTCCCGCAGCGTCCCATCACGCAGCTCTACTCTGTGCTTTCTGCTGCTCATCTGAAGGTCAGCGTGTGTGGTGGATCTGTGACTGGAGTCCTCCTCTGTGGAGTAAACACCCGAGTCTCCGCTGCTGTGTCGGCTGTGTGTGCTGGAGTCCTGTTCCCCAGCGTTTGAGTGCTCATCCACCGCCACAGCGTCCAGCTCAGCACTGACCATGACCAGCGGCTCACACACAGACTCTGGAGACTCAGGAGCCAGCAGCTGCGGCGTCTCTGACTCACTTAAACCACAGCTGAAGAGACAGAGAGAACATGTATTTAAATGATGGGGTGACCCCTTAAGGAACAAAAGAACACAGAATTGTTGATGGTTTCAGAAAGGGAAATCTGTTATAACACTCTTTATGACATTGACCTTTGTTCATTCCATACGTCAGTGATTTGTTTTCTATATTAATAATTGTGTGGAATTGAAAGGTTTTGTTCAACTGACTGGCTTCTCTCTTCAGACCTCAGAACTGTACATGAATTATGAGCTTCTAGAGCGTCTGACCTCCTAACTGAACTCCTTTTCACATTGAACATATAAATAAAAACAGTATAAATAACAAAAAATAAACAACACAGTTCTTTCTTAGTCTTATTAAGTGCAAAAATTAAGTACAGCCATAATCAAAGTAGGCTGCTCTCAATATTCAAAGTGCAAATAGAGACCATGATACAGAGCTGTAGACCAGGGGTTTTCAAACCTTTTAGGACATGTAAACTTGCTGCTTTCGTGGTATTTTTGTAGTTCTGTACTACTGTGGACCTGTGGTGTTAGTTGTACATTTGTACAAGTAGTAGTGGAAAAGACTCCATTCGTGTTTTGTGCTTTTGTTGTTAGCACTTCCGTTTAGTTGGAGTTAAATTTAGCAATGGCTTCCTGAGAGGATTTCCTAAGGGAACCTTCAGATGAGTTGCTTGAGCTTTTTAAAAAAGATCAACTCTTGCAATTAGCCTCTCATTATGATATTACCAGTAGTGAGAAGCGTTTAAAGGATAAAGGACATCATTAGAAATGTGTTGATTTATAATGGTATTTTAAAAGTTAGGCCATGGTTGCTCCCTTGTCTGAAGCTGCAGTTCAGCTGAGACTTAAGGAGTAAACTTTACAGGAGAAACCAGCTGGAGGCTAGGGACAGGGAAAGGCAATTAAAGGAGAAACAAATGTATCTTGAACATGAACGGTTTCTTAAGGGGTTTGAGTTGAAGACCGCTTCTGAAAGATCAGCTCCCAGAAGTGATGTTTCTTTGTTTGATGTTAGTAGCCAAATTAGGTTAGTGCCTCCCTTTTCTGAGAAGGATGTTGAGATATATTTTTCTCTCTTTGATTGTGTGGCGACCACATCCAAATGGCCCAGAAATGTGTGGACTTTGCTTTTACAAAAAATTTGGTAGGTAAGGCTCAAGCAGCTTATTCTGCTCTAAGCCTTGAGAAGAGCACTGATTATGATGAGGTTAAAGCAGCTATACTAAAGGCATACAGTGGGTACGGAAAGTATTCAGACCCCCTTAAATTTTTCACTCTTTGTTATATTGCAGCCGTTTGCTAAAATCATTTGTTCTTTTTTTTTCCTCAATGTACACACAGCACCCCATATTGACAGAAAAACACAGAATTGTTGACATTTTTGCAGATTTATTAAAAAAGAAAAACTGAAATATCACATGGTCCTAAGTATTCAGACCCTTTGCTGTGACACTCATATATTTAACTCAGGTGCTGTCCATGTCTTCTGATCATCCTTGAGATGGTTCTACACCTTCATTTGAGTCCAGCTGTGTTTGATTATACTGATTGGACTTGATTAGGAAAGCCACACACCTGTCTATATAAGACCTTACAGCTCACAGTGCATGTCAGAGCAAATGAGAATCATGAGGTCAAAGGAACTGCCTGAAGAGCTCAGAGACAGAACCAAAAAAACCCAAAAAACCACCCAAGCTTACAAAAACAATTTCTGCTGCACTTAAGGTTCCTAAGAGCACAGTGGCCTCCATAATCCTTAAATGGAAGACGTTTGGGATGACCAGAACCCTTCCTAGAGCTGGCCGTCCGGCCAAACTGAGCTATCGGGGGAGAAGAGCCTTCGTGAGAGAGGTAAAGAAGACCCCAAAGATCACTGTGGCTGAGCTCCAGAGATGCAGTCGGGAGATGGGAGAAAGTTGTAGAAAGTCAACCATCACTGCAGCCCTCCACCACTCGGGGCTTTATGGCAGAGTGGCCTGACGGAAGCCTCTCCTCAGTGCAAGACACATGAAAAAACACCTGAAGGACTCCAAGATGGTGAGAAATAAGATCTCTGTCTGGTCTGATGAGACCAAGATAGAACTTTCTGGCCTTAATTCTAAGCGGTATGTGTGGAGAAAAACAGGCACTGCTCATCACCTGTCCAATACAGTCCCAACAGTGAAGCATGGTGGTGGCAGCATCATGCTGCAGGGGGTGTTTTTCAGCTGCAGGGACAGGACGACTGGTTGCAATCGAGGGAAAGATGAATGCGGCCAAGTACAGGGATATCCTGGACGAAAACCTTCTCCAGAGTGCTCAGGACCTCAGACTGGGCCGAAGGTTCACCTTCCAACAAGACACTGACCCTAAGCACACAGCTAAAATAACGAAGGACTGTCTTCACAACAACTCTGCGACTGTTCTTGAATGGCCCAGCCAGAGCCCTGACTTAAACCCAATCGAGCATCTCTGGAGAGACCTGAAAAAATGGCTGTCCACCAACGTTTACCATCCAACCTGACAGAACTGGAGAGGATCTGCAAGGAGGAATGGCAGAGGATCCCCAAATCCAGGTGTGAAAAACTTGTTGCATCTGCATTCTTCCCAAAAAGTCTCATAGCTGTATTAGATCAAAAGGGTGCTTCTACTAAATACTGAGCAAAGGGGTCTGAATACTTAGGACCATGTGATATTTCAGTTTTTCTTTTTTTAATAAATGTGCAAAAATGTCAACAATTCTGTGTTGTGTACATTAATAAAGAAAAAAAATGAACTTAAATGATTTTAGCAAATGGCTGCAATATAACTAAGGCTGCATTTACACTGCAGGAAAGAGTGAACAATTGCAAAGCAGGGGTCTGAATACTTTCCTTGGTAAACTTGCTCGTCACACTTATGTTGAGTTTGCAAAGCAAAAGGAGAGTCTGTTTGATCGGTGGTGTACATATCTTAGAGGGTGGAAAGTAAGGAGCGTGTCTGGGACACCCCTAGTTTGAATGTCTGATAGACTCGTACATACAATCCATAAGAAAAAAAAAATAACCTCATGACAGCGCTTCTCTGTGCATGTTGGCTGCATACAAGCTTTAAGAAAGAAAAAATAACTTCCTTGCTCAAAACTGCTTTAGTACTTTTCAAATTGAAGGGCTTTACTGCGGACTCGTAAAACTGTCTCTTGTTGCCATCTAATGGCAAAACAATGAACTAAAATCATCACGAACACACAGTTCACCTAAAAATTAAAATTAGGCTGCCTGAGGCATCCTAGGTGTATATTACCTTCAATCTTTCAGACGAATCCAGTCGGAGTTATATTAAAAATTGTCTTTGATCTTTCAAGCTCTATCATTGCAGTCAGCGGGTGTTGCATTGCTTCAGTCCAGAAGACGTGAAATAAAAAGCACCACCACCAGACTAATACTATTTTGGTCGACTAAGCCTCTTCTTAAAAATTACCGTGATAAACACTAGGTCGATCTCATATAAGACCTTTTTATTAAATGATCCTATCTCCGCTTGGGAGCTGGACTTTTTGTTTGTGACAGAGACTTGGCTCAATCCTGGCAATCTGGGCTATTTATCTGAAAACTCTTTAACCACCATCGTGTAGGAAAATAACGACATAGCTGGTGCCATCTCTTGTCCCACGTGTGATTATAAGCTTGACAAATTAAACCCTAAACATATGGACCTCTTTTTTACATTTCTGGGTTTCTCAGCAGCAGAAATCATAGTTGGGTTAACTTGAATGGTAGTGAATGGGAGAGTACCACAAACATTTTTTGCACTCCCATTTGCTCAAATAGCAAAAGAAAAACTCCACGATACTGTTTTCATGACTTTTAAAAATAGGAAAAATATTGAAACAACCCCATAACATAAATCATAAGATACAACCCCATAGAATCTACAACCCCTCCCATAGACGGTGAATTAGAAACACCCTCGCATTAGCTTTAACTAGTTTTTTCATAATTTGATGTAAAGGTGATATAATACAAATTAAAGCTGCAAGCAGCGATGAAAGGGCCCTCGCACCCGGGCTCATCGCCACCCGGTGGCCATAGGGAAACAGCAAACTTTGGGAAATATGCTTATAAAATGTGGCCTTAAGATGACAAATTTCCTGTTGCCAGCAGGTGGCGCTATGACTATAAATCAATATTGGCCTTAAGATGAGTTCAGGCCAGGACTCTTATAAAACATGTGAAGTTTGGGGCAGATCGGACATTATATGCATGAGTTAAAACAACTTCCTGTTTCATAGTATCAATAGCATGCTTTAGCACTTACTAAGTGTTGCTAGAAATTTTCTCAAACATGCTAGAATGTTTAGCACACAATGGCATATTTTGCTGTGTTGTTAATAGTGAATAACAGTGTAAAAAACACGTTACTTCCTGTTGCCAGTAGGTGGCGCTATAACTATAACGAAATATGAACATGAAGATATCTTCAGGCCAAGACTCTAATCAAACATGTGAAGTTTGAGGCAGACTGGACATTGTATGCACGAGTCACAGTTATGTCCTGCTTCACTGCATTAATAGCATACTTTAACACTTAGCTACATGTTGCTAGCATGTTTTAGCATGGTTCTAGAATGTTGCCAGCCTATTTAACACTTGTGGCTGCTTTTTATTATGTTGCTAGGAGTCCATAACAGTGTTAAACATTTCACTTCCTGTTGCCAGCAGGTGGCACTATGACTATAATCAAATATGGGCATGAAGTTGTGTGGTCAGAACAGGACTCTTATCAAACTTGTTAAATTTGGGTCAGATTGCACACTGCATGCCTGAGTTACAGCAACTTCCTCTTTCACTGCATTAATAGCATACTTTAGCACTTAGCTAAGTGCTGCTAGCATGTTTTAGTAAGTTTCTAGCATGTTGCCAGTGTATTAAGTTTGGGGGAGATCGGACTTCCTGTTACCAGCAGGTGGCGCTATGACTATAACAGAATTTTGGCATGTTGATGTGTTCAGGACATGACTTGTCAAACGTGTGAAGTTTGGGGCAGATCGGACAGATTGCTGCCAGGGACACACCCCTTGACGAAAACTCAAAATCTTTGCAATAAAAAAAAATCACAAAGGTCTTATGATGAACCTCACCAAATTTGAAGATGAATTTGAAGTACGAGGCATGGAAATGGCAAAAACTGCACAAAAATTGTACAGGAAATTCAAAATAACGTACTTCCTGTTGGGTTTTGGATTTTTTCCCACGAGACTTTTTTGTAGGTAATGGTATGTTACACACATGTACTGATTTTCATGCATGTACGTGAAACGTAGCTCGAGGCGCACTCCGCTGAAATTTAACAGGTGGCGCTATCGAGCCATTTTGCCACACCCACTTCTGAAACCTATATCAGATGTAAATTTTCGCAAGTTCTGATGTGTGTGCAAAGTTTTGTGAGTATTAGAGCATGTTTAGGCCTTTAAAAATGCGATTCATTTCGGAGAAGAAGAAGAAGCGGAAGAATAATAATACACGGAGCAATTCCAAGAGGGTCCTCGCATCTCGGTGCTCGGGCCCTAATTATAGTGTTATAAACATACATATAAAAATACATATGTAAAAAGATCAAGTGTACATATAAAAATACTTTATAATAAAAATGACCTATGTCTATGCTAATATGGCAGAGAGCCTGAGGATTTACGATGCTGATGCCTGTTAAAGGTGTCAACACAGTCTTGTGAAAAGGGCCCATAGGGGTCTTTACCGATTTTCGTCCAGGACATTTCCTTGGAAAATGGAAAAATGGAGACTTCTGTGCATCCCAAAAAACAACACTTGTAATGCCTCTTTAGCGCTGACATTGTATATCTCCAGCAGCTACAGCAAGAAACAGTAATGGCGGACCGCTGCTTCTCACTCAGACCTATGTCTATGCTAATAAGGCAGAGAGAGCCACAAATGGGCTGGACTTTTTCCCTATGATGATGTGTACATAATGAGAATCTGGAATCGCTTGTTCGGAGAGAGTGTTTATGATTTATTAGGATTATAAAAAAAAATGATTCTTGTCGCCCCAGTGTTCTGATTGGGACACACATCACAGTATGTTAAGGGGCGTAACATTTCCGTCACACGCTTGAGGTATTCAGCCAATCACAACGCACTGGATAGCTGGCCAATCAGAGCACACCTTGCTTTTCACACCGATGAGCTTTGTAAAAATCAACATGTTTCAGAAGGCGGGGCATAGAGGAGCAACAATAATGTACAGTGTTGTGGAAAATTAATGTTTTTTGCATGTTGAACCTTAAACCGCATAAACACTTTGGTTGCCATTGCATTACACCAAATACTTAAAAAGATGACAAAATAAATGTTCACACTTTAGCTTTGAATATTAGCATCAACGCAAAACACATTTATTTGTTGACCCCTTTTAAAAGATGAAACACTCAGGTGAAGCGGGATTAAAGTTATTCAATTTCTAAACCCATAGCACAGAACACAAACATATCCATTATGGGTGGTTTGGTGGATTTACTTTGCCATATATTTACTCCACAGCACAACAACTGTTACAATATTAGCCCTTCCCTGAATGACTGTTCTTGGCCAAATTCAGGGAAGTTTTATTCCTTTTTTAATAAAATCGCTGACAGGCGCATTTGGACACTACAGCACAGAGTTATCCTTTAACAAAAAGTCATCACAAAAAGCTGATATGATTCTTTAGGGTCGCATCAAAGAAAAGTACTATAGGTGACATATCTTTAATTCCACTTTTACCTCTTCAATGCATTATATTTCCAGCAGTAAGTTGGCACTCCAAAAATTTAAGAACATGATTTGAACACCAACACGAGTTTGAATACCAAAAATCAGCATAGACTGCACCTGAATCGCCCTTTCTAAAATTAAAATGACACACACAATCTGGAATATGGAACATAATGAAGACGACGCAGCTGTGACGGAGCACTTTAATTGCACGTGAGGATTAATGACAGTATTCGATCGTATGCCTATTTAAACACGCCTACCAATAGTCTAAAAGCAACTCATGTTGGACACTTATCATGGTAATTTTGTCTGTAGTTTAGAAAAAGGTAAAAAATTAGGCCCCAAGCAGATCCTACATGGTTTTTAATTGTACATCTACAGTGTAAATCCGATTTTTTTACACTCATGATAACAAGGTGTAACTATATTTTGCCGGAAAATAATTGCGACGGTGTAGCAGAACAAATATTAAGTTTCGCAGTATCGCATCGCCTAATCAATAATAATCATTCAGTTTGGTATTAAATCCGGATATGTTCTTAACACTGCTGTGTGTTGTGCCATGTTAAGCCGACAAATGAAATGGGTTGATACCGTCAACTTGTCCACTAGGCGTTGCGCTCGCAGTATTAAGATCTGTAAAAATGGTTTTAGCAGTACGGTTATATCAAGTGTTTGGATCCGATCCGTTAAAAATCAAAATGGTATTCGGACGCCTGCTCTCACTTAATTTCAGCTCCTCGCTTATAGAACAGCTTACCTCTTCACATTAGAACTTGTGCCACTCTTGATGCATTTAAATCTAATTTAAAGACTCAAATTTCTAAACTAACATATAACTCCAATAAAATATGAATGTGTTAGGTCCTGGTATGTAAAGCCTGCATTTTACAGCGAGGGTAAACTTTTGATATATGACTAAAAGGGCCAGCAGCGCCCAGTTCAAGAACTTTAATTCCAAAGGGGCCAGCATGCAGAGATTGTTGATAAGCAGTTCAAGAAAAAAAAAAAAAATTTTTTTTTAATAACAAAATTAAAAAAAAAACCCTTGGAAGTGTTTCATCAGAGCAACGCAGGCTGAGACAAAGAGCTAACAATGAGAAATAACTCCACTGACTGGCTTCCACGATAGAGGAAATGGGCTTGGGGAAATGACAAAAGGCCTAATCATTATACTCTTTTTTTTAAGGTACATTTTAACTCCACTTACACTTCATACATGTTGTAAAAATATGTACTCCTCTGCATACAATTCAAGTCAACATCTCTACACCATCCTTGTAACATTCTATTCACCCTGAGACAAAGAGCTCTTTTATTCCTGAAGACAGCTGTAAATATACAATGATAAATGTATTTGGATAAACAGTTTTCATACTACGCTTTGGATAAACTACTAAAATGTATAAATTGACCTGAGATGCAGCAAATGTATTTAAAACCTTATGATGTATCTCATTTTAGAGCAGGTAACGGAGTATAAATGTTCTGTACCTCCTGAATGTGATCCGGGAGGTGAACAGCTGGGCAGAAGGTGCTCTTGAGGAGCGATAACATCTTGTTAAAGCAGAAGTACAGCAGCACCAGCAGGAGGCACAGCAGCAGAGAAATCAGGACGTACAGAAATATCTGCCAGTACGGCATCTGACCTGAAATCACACACAGCGTTCGTTTCGTAAAGTCCCTGTATGCCACACACTCATTCGTCTGACAGAAGATTCACTTGTCATCATGAGCACCGAATCTGCCTTATGTAACATCATCCATGCACGTAGGCTATGAATGCTCATAAATGTGGATGAATAACCATGTCAATCATTTAAAAAAGAACCAATAGGTATGAGTTGTACAATTATTAAATCAATCACTTTCCCAAAACGGTAGCCTTTACTAGGTACAGTGCTTATTTTAGAAACAGATGTTGGAGGTTAAATTGTGTCACTGGAGCACTGTTTTTTTTCTTTCGGTGGCTGCATGTTACACATATTTTCTTCAATCTGACATGAATGACTCGTGTGTATGATGGAGCTGCTGACCTTCAGTGCGTGTGCAGTGTGTGTCGCTGAAGACACTGCTCTTATTATGGAAGTCATCATGGCTCTGAACTCTCACACAGTACCACGTCTGTCTGTCCAGCTCAGTCAGCATCACCAGATTGTTCTTCGTCTCCAGGACTTTAGCCTTCTGCAAGGACAGTCAGAGCAAGACATTATATCACTCAGCAGTGCCATCTATACAGTAATACTGCATTGAAAACACACCAGTCATGTACATAAAATAATAAGGTCTGTTAACAAGACTGAATGCATCAGGTTTTCTGAAATAACAATGAACTAGGCCAGTGGTTCCCAATCAATGCTTTTGGCATCTCTCTTATCTGACACACACATTTGAGGTCTTGGAGTCTTCACTAATGAGTTGAATCAGGTGTGTTTGAATGGGGAGACATCTAAAATGTGCAGCGTTGGGAGTTCTCCAGGACCAGGATTGGGAACCACTGAACTAGGCTATACTTTCAATGCATTTACTAGTTCAGTCTAGATTAAGATTGTTGATCAGCCTACACTTTAACTGATGTGGACATATTTTCTTTTGAAACCATTCACCCGTGCAATGAGGAAACACTCTAACTCTCTGATGACTAAGCACCAATTGATGAGCAGTATCAGTGTCCATTTATGCTGCTATGCTACAATCACCCATCACACAGCATTGGTGAAACACAAACCTGCAGACTAGTGTAAGAGTTCACCTCTCAGTGTGCTGTGAGAAGCCAGATACTTCATTTACTTTATACACACTGAAACTGGTCAATATCTAAATAATAATGATTATCTTTATATCTATTATTATGAGTAAACAAATATACAAACTAAAATTATAGTAGTTAAATGTAATATTAAGAAACTATTTATTTGTTTTACATTTTTCAAAGTCCCAATTTTTTTTTAAAGCTTTATAAAAAAAAAATAAAAAAAAAAATAAAAAAAATAGTTCCCACATGTTCAGAGACTATTGTATCCCACAATATTTTAAAAAATAAACAACAATAAACAAATTAATATGAATTAAGATCAGAAACCACCATCTTTCTACAGGATGTGGTCACAGCATTTCTGAGATTGAAACTGAAGATAACTTGAAGTATCCAAACGCAGGTGCTGCGGAAACCCATGCGAGAGCTTTTGGCGCGAGTGTGCAGATACCTGAGGCCCTTCAGAGCGTCTCCAGTACTGGATGAGGTAGCTCAACTTGTTCTTCAGCAAAGTTTTCATGGACTGATTGGTGCTGCTCAAAGGGTCGGTGATGATGATCTCTAGATCTTCTTTAACCGAGCTCAGCTTCAAGCTGGAGGGAGGACCTAAAGCTGAAAAAAAAAAAAAAAAAAAAAAGAAAAAAAAAAAGAAAAAAAAAAAAAAAAAAAAAAAAAAAAAAAAAAAAAAAAAAAAAAAAAACTGACTGACAGACTACTAGCTGAGAGCAGAAAAAAAAAGAAGCCAGGGTCAGAAAACAAACAGACAGACAGACAGACAGACTACTAACAGACAGACAGACTACTGACAGACAGACTACTGACAGACAGATTACTGACCGACTGACAGACTACGTCTACTAACAGACAGACAGACTACTGACAGACAGACAGACAGAAAAACAGTCTATTAACAGACAGACAGACAGACAGAAAGACTGACAGACTACTGACAGACTGACAGAAAACTAACAGACAGAAAAACTGCCAGACTATTGACAGAGAGACTAACAGAGAGACAGTGTCTACTAACAGACAGACTGACTGACAGATAGAGACATACAGACAGACTACTGACAGACAGAGAGACTGACAGACAGACAGAGACTGACAAACAGATTGACAGACAGACAAGACTACTGACAGAGAGACTGACAGACAGACAGACTACTAACAGACAGACTACTGAGAGACAGAGAGACTGACAGACAGACAGACAGACTACTGACAGACAGACTGACAGACATAGTCTACTAACAGACAGACAGACTACTGACAGACAGACAGACTGACAGACTACTGACAGACTGACAGACATAGTCTACTAACAGACAGACAGACTACTGACAGACATACTAACCAAATAAAGACAGACTGACAGACTACTGACAGACTGACAGACATAGTCTACTAACAGACAGACAGACTACTGACAGACAGACAGACAAACAGACAAACAGTCTATTAACAGACAGACAGAAAGACTGACAGACTACTGACAGACAGACAGACAGAAAACTAACAGACAGAAAAACTGCCAGACTATTGACAGAGAGACTGACAGAGACAGTGTCTACAGACAGACTGACTGACCGATAGAGAGACATACAGACAGACTACTGACAGACAGCCTACTGACAGACAGAGAGACTGACTGACAGACAGACAGACAGAGACTGACAAACAGATTGACAGACAGACTACTGACAGAGAGACTGACAGACAGACAGACTACTAACAGACAGACTACTGAGAGACAGAGACTGACAGACAGACAGACAGACTACTGACAGAGAGACTGACAGATGGACAGACAAACTGACAGACTACTGACAGACATAGTCTACTAACAGACAGACAGACTACTGACAGACAGACAGACAAACAGACAAACAGTCTATTAACAGACAGACAGAAAGACTGACAGACTACTGACAGACAGACAGACAGACAGACAGACAGAAAACTAACAGACAGAAAAACTGCCAGACTATTGACAGAGAGACTGACAGAGACAGTGTCTACTAACAGACAGACTGACTGACCGATAGAGAGACATACAGACAGACTACTGACAGACAGCCTACTGACAGACAGAGAGACATACAGACAGACTACTGACAGACAGCCTACTGACAGACAGAGAGACTGACTGACTGACAGACAGACAGACAGAGACTGACAAACAGATTGACAGACAGACTACTAACAGACAGACTACTGAGAGACAGAGACTGACAGACAGACAGACAGACAGACTACTGACAGAGAGACTGACAGACGGACAGACAAACTGACAGACTACTGACAGACTGACAGACATAGTCTACTAACAGACAGACAGACTACTGACAGACAGACAGACAGACAGACAGACTGACAGACTACTGACAGACTGACAGACATAGTCTACTAACAGACAGACAGACTACTGACAGACAGACTACTGACAGACAGACAGACTGACAGACAGACAGACAGACAGAGACTGACAAACAGATTGACAGACAGAAAGACTACTGACAGAGAGACTGACAGACAGACAGACTACTAACAGACAGACTACTGAGAGACAGAGAGACTAACAGACAGACAGACTACTGACAGACAGACTGACAGACAGACAGACAGACAAACAGTCTACTAACAGACAGACAGACAGACAGACAGACAGAAAGACTGACAGACAGAAAACTAACAGAGACTGACAAAAAGATTGACAGACAGAGAGACTGACAGACTACAGACAGAAAACTAACAGACAGACCACTGACAGACAAAGAGACTGACAGACAGACTACTGACAGAGTGACTGACAGACTATTGACAGAGACTGACAAAGAGAGTCTACAGACAGACAGACAGACTACTGACAGACAGACAGAGCTCACCGTGTTCATCAGGACAGAATCTGATCTGGACCCAGCCGGAGGACTGCTGTGATGTGTTGGCCCGCACACGCAATAGAAAACAAATATCGTAACTCAGTTCAGCTCCAGTGAAATCACAGCGATGCTCCAAATCATTGACACACAATGATGTCCGGTACTTCTCATTACTGGCCTTCCGGGACCGAAACTCACTGTTGGAGGAAAGGACTACGTAAGTGCACTTGATCTGACAGTAAAGCAGTGCTTCCCGAGCCTGTTCCTGGAGCCCCAGTGCTGTCTCCTTCATCAAACATACCTGATTCAGCTCATCAGCAGACACTGGAACGAGTCTATCAGATAAAGTAGATGTGTTAGATGTGGTTGTGTGGGGCTCAAGGAACAGGCTTTAGAAGAACAACAAAACAATCAGTTCAGTTGGTCATCCAATCCTGGAGAGATGAGTACCTCAGGGAAACAATGAACATCTCTTATTTAGAGTTCACTGAAGCATTAAAATGTCACCCCTCTTTTGGACGTCCCAAGTTTTACTAGCTTCTGTTTTTGTCAAGCCCCTGCCTACATCCTTACTATACAGTAAGGCACACTAATCAGTTTATGACTATATGATTATTTACATCTGTCAGCATGAGGTTTCGCGTATGCATTTGTGCTTTGTATAGACTATGGTGAATACGTAGCTGTCTGAAGACGGGCCCTTCGCGTCACCTTTGACTTCATCTGTGCTTAATAAAGCCTGAGCATTTCTCATTTCATACAGCTGTAATGCAAAAATTATATAGATAACTATAACAATAACGCTCTTGGTAGTATTTGTTGTACTCTCTTTAATTTATGTTGATTTTCCGTCACTCATTTCTGCATTACAGTAATAGTGAGAATAAAAACAAAACATCTGGACAAAGTGCTCAGAAAGTAATCAGAGGAAAAGACTGTCGATATTCCAAAAAAGTGTAGGCCTAATTTTCTATATGCTAAATATAATTTAGCAGGTATTTTCCTTAGTATTTTGAGATATAAGGTTTATTTTTGAGGTTTATTTGAAAATAAACCTGACCTTAAGAAGCATTTCCACGATCAGAGACACTGTTATGAGCTGCGGAGATGCTGTGATCATGTGATCATGTGCTCAGCCGATCAAAATATGTATTACAGAGTGTATGATGTCTCATGTCCTGTACAAACTATTAGTTGTATTTTTTTATTTTTTCACCTTAACAGCTTATTCTGTCACAAACCCAAATAAGCACGGGCACACGGGTCATGTGCATGAAGCAAACGCAGGCGAAGGCTCTTACTCTAGACACTGCACAGTGAAGGTGACGGTCTGGTTGGCGGCGGTCTCGTGAGGCCAGTCCCACCGCAGCACATAACGGGTGTTGAGCGAGTCCACGCTGACGTTCTCAGGACGCCTCAGATCTCCAAATCCTGCCAGACACACAGAGACAGCACACCCACGTATTTATATATGAACAGACTTTTTATGCAGGGATCCGAAGTGAAAGAAAATAACGTTTTAAAGCATCTGTGTGAAAACAAACCTGAAAAGAGACAAATACTGAGATATTCTTTGCTGCATTAAGTGACTTATTCATGGGATTGACCAATAGGCCTAATTAAATAACTAATGCACAGCATATGTTGCCTGTTTTGTTACAGCAAAATACAAGCAAAAGAGAAAACAATACAGATGAAGAGTTACAGCGAATGAGAAGAGCTCATGCCACAGGCATTCCTGTTACAGCACGTCTTATTCAAATACCAAGCCTTACATCACTCTCCTGACATCTGAATGTCAAACTGAAAAAAAAATGACTATTTGCAGGTAACCTTGATGATTTGAAATGATTTGTTTTGGTCTTTGACAGGAAATTCCCTAAACTGGTGTTACACTGAATTCTGTGACCCTAGTAGGCGCTGCTGTCACTGTTTGGCTTGAACTGGATCACACGGCGGATTGAGTACACAAACAGCGTAACTTCAAACATAGGGGAGATCTGTGACTACAGCTTCATAAAATGTCTGCGCGTTAACTCTCCTGGCACCCGTGCACATTGTATGAGTGCGTCAGTACAGTCTGTACGGGTTTGGAACGACATGAGGGAGAGTAAATGATGACAGAATTGACATTTTTGGGTGAACTATCCCTTTAAGAGAGTGTTAATTTTGGCAGGCATTTTTGATTTAGTCTTAGTCTTTATCTTGAGACGAAAATGCTTAATAGTCACATTTTAGTCATTTAAGTCTTTCATAGTTTTAGTCGACAAAAAGTCATTGTATTTATTTCAACTTTTAGTTATTACTTTTAGCCAAACTGTAGTTACCAAAATTTATTTTGGTAGCTATTTTATATGTAGTCTTCAAACTAAAATAATCATTAATTCTTCTCTCTTTAGACCAAATCAATTAAGCTCATGAGAAATTTGAATCAAGGACTGAATTTGGAAAAACCTGAATAAATTATGACAGTTTTCATTTTTGGGTGAACTATCCCTTTAAAGCCACCTTTCCACTGCACACGACATTCGGACACGATTGTCGCATTTATCCCTCAAGTGGCAATCGCGCAGAACTTTCAAACTGGTCTTGCAGCAACCGTTACCTCGGCATATTCACCATGGTAAAATTAATAATTTTAATGAATATAATTAATGTATGAATGCATCGTCACAAATCAGATGACACCCCAAAATAAAAACAGTAGGTTTTATTCCACTAATCAACGTAAATAATGATTTAATAATTATAAAATAATTATTTCTGCCATAATAATTCTAAAGCACCATTTCACAAAAATAGTGTTTAAAGAATAATGTTAACGTGAACAAAATATTGATAATTCTGACTTAGCGTCGATAGTTTTGATTAGAATACATCACATCCGGTCGGGCGGTCGCATACAGTCTAGCCGCAGAAGTTCAAATATTTGAACGTATCCGAAGCTTAAATCGGATCCGAAATTTCACGCAGCTCCCGCACTACTTTCCACTGGAAATGAATGACTTCCGGTCTGTCGCTTGTCAGTGGAAAGGCGGATTAACAGTAGTGAAAAAGGAGATATATATAAATTATTAATAAATATATATATATATATATATATATATATAAATATATACCCACACAACCAAACACATATTTAAACGCGGCCCACTCCAAAAAAAACAAAGAGCAGTGGTTCCCAACCTTTTTCAACTCGCGGTCCACACAACCAAACACATATGTTTGCGCGGCCCACTGCAAAAAAAATTAACTGACCCCGCTATTGTTGGGTTAATAACTTAGTACTCAGAAGCTAGATTGTTAACTGTATTTATTGAATGAACTAGGGCTGTGCGATATGGACAAAAAAAACCTACCGCGATTTCTTTGATCAATTTTGCAATTTCGATTTTAATCACAATTTTGACACACACAGATATGCTTTACAGTCATAAATGCATTCACTATGAATTTGAAACATATTTCCAAAAGAAAACCAATTAGAGCTTTATCAAAAAGTTGTAACGTCTCTAGAACAGACATGTCAAAATAATCTTTATAGTAAAGGTGTAACAAAATTTCTAGACTTATGGCAAAAAAATAAATAAATAAATAAATCCTGTGTCCAGGGACTTATTTTCTTTTTTTTTGCCATACATTGTTCATAGAGCTCATTAATTGTAGCGGTGCCTCAGGTGTTGAAATAGATTTGTTATACATTATACAGGTTCACACGTACTCCGTCTGCAGTGCGTATACATTATGTGTATGCGGTGCAGAAGCAGCAGCGAGAGCGCGTTATTGTAACGCGAAAGCACATTAAAATAATGCGCGAGCGCGAATCTGTCCGCACGCAGATTTCCTTTGCTCTGTCACAAAACCAGACGCACGTGCTCAGATACACGCTGCTCTCGCCCGGAGAAAGTGTGCGCACTTAAAACGTGTCTTCTCTCACTCAAACTGCATCCTGTGCAGTCACAACTCTCTCTGTGCTCATGCGGTAGATATTAATTATTTTCCCACGTTTTTATTTCTAGCCTCTTACCGCGTGCAGTGTGAACGCTCTGATCCGTTAACATGGGCTCTGAAAAAAGGCGCATCACAGACAGTGTGTGAACCTGGAGTTACGTACAGTAGGCATATGCCCAGTCTGTTCTGTTCTCACGCTAGGCGCGTTGCATTCTGATTAGATCGGATGGCATACTGCGGGAGGTCAGGGCCGCGGAAAATCGTGCTATAAAGCGTTTTAGAAATCGCGCAAGCTCAAATCGTGATTTTATGACAATTTCTATCGCACAGCCCTAGAATGAACTGGCAATGAACAGAAAATAACTCGGGCTTATTTAATTATATATATGAAATTATGTTATTATGTTATGACTTAGACATTTTTACATATATTAACAATATTATTATTTATTTTAATAGTAATTGGCGGCCCACCTTCAATACCATCGCGACCCACTAGGGGGCCACGGCCCACAGGTTGAAAACCACTGCTCTACACCCTTACCCGCTTGATATGCGAACTGTAGAGGATCTAATTTGTCTACAGTTAGGGGGATGATTGTGTCCTTCAAGATCTTTTCAAAACATTTCATGACCAGGGAAGTTAATGCAGTTGGTCTAAATTCATTGAGGTCTTTAGGAAATTTGTTTTTGGGATGGGTATTACTGTTGATGTTTTCCATAAATCAGGTATATCCCCACTATCAGCACATTTTTGAAAGATAACTGTAAAAGCCTCACTAAGCTGCTCGGCACAATAATGGAGTGTACGCCCACAGATTGCGTAAGGACCGGGAGCCTTACCTATTTTTATACTTTTAAGTAGAGTTGTGACTTTTTCCTCTTGTATTTTTATCCCTCTCTGAAGCTTCCACGTCTCTCTCAATGTGACTAGGCTATCTGAGAAGGACCTTTCGAACCTGCAGAAAAATTTATTAAAAATATCTGGCAAATCGCCATCATCTATACCACTCAATTTTATTGGTTGCCCTGTTCTACACACAGGCTGATTAATGGCTGCCATAGTTTTAATGGCTTGCCAGGCTGCCTTTAAATCCCCACTATTATATTGATTTTCAATTTTATTCCTGTATTGGCTTTTTGCTTTCCTTATTTCATTTTTGACTTCTCTTGAGACAGCTTTTTTCTCTACCAGTTCCCCTAAATAGAATGTCTTCTTTTTCCTGTTGATAACACTTTTCAATTCCTTCGTTACCCAAGGCTTGTAATTAGGATAAATGACCACTTTTTTAGATGGAATAATCATATCAACACAATATTTGACATAGGCAGACATTGTTTGCGTGAGTTCATTAATATCATTACAAGTGTCATAAAAACAAGTCCAATCAGTACATTCCAGACACCCCTGTAGAGAGGAAATGCTGTCTTCTGTCCAAAGTTTTATGTTTTTTTCCTCACGCTCAAGACATCTGAACGCGGGCTTATACACAGGCATCAAATAAATACTGTTGTGGTAGGAGGCAGCAAGTGGCGGCATAGCCATAGATCTATAGGCTCCATTTACTGAACCATAACATAGATCTAAAGTGGTGTTTCCTCTGCGTTGTAGAACAAGTTATATACTGTTCATATGATCTTAAGGTCTTGTCTAAAGTACAGTGGTTAAAATCTCCTATAAAAAACTTGGGGGCCTCTGGGCAAATAGAGTCCAGTCTGTGAGTGACATCAGAGATCACTTGCGCTGCGATTGAAGCATTGGCTCGCGGATGAATATACACAAGCGTATAAAACAGTTGTTGGAACTCTCGAGGTAAATAGAACGGCCGGAGAGACACTGTCAACAATTCAATATCCGAAGTGCATATTCTTTCTCTCACTACCACAGTGTTACAGTACCTATTATTTACGTAGAGGCACACTCCTCCTCCCCGACTTTTCCCAGTTGTCATCGGGTCTCGGTCCAGGCGAATTGGGCTACCAAACCCACTCATAATCAGGTCCTGTCCCGGTCTGACTCCCTTAGCCATGTTTCCGAGAAGGCGAGAAGACAAGTGTCTCTTATATCGGGTTTGCACTTGATCCAAGCTTCCAGCTCGTCTGTCTTGTGTCTTAGTGACTGCACGTTTGAAGATAGATAGATACTAGGGAGATTAATGATAATAGAATAGATAGATAGATAATAGATTAGATAGTATAGATAGATACCCAGATAGAATATATATCGATAGGCTCGTTAGATAGAGCAGATCATGGTAATCCCAACGTCAGGTCGTATATGAGTCATCAGACAATCAATCGGAGAATAATAAGCTAGAGAACACAATCACACTCAGAAGAGCTTTCTAATAACCTTGTTTGTTTGATGTAAAAGAAAGCGGTTTTGAACAGTTCGTATCGGCGCACGCGACACAGAATGTATGGTACGCACATCATACCATGTGCACGGAGTGATGAAGCAGGGATCGGTTAACGCCACGGCAGTTTTATGAAGCTGTAAGGCACAGATCTCCCGCTATGTGTTGAAGGTTACGCTGTTTGTTGTACTCAATTCCGCCGTGTGATCCAGTTTCAAGCCAAACAGTGACAGCGACGGCCTACTAGTAGGTCACCAGGAATTCCGTGTATAACTACCAAGTGTCCTTACATGTTCCGCACAGAATCGACAAAACACCGGCAGCGCCTGCTCCCCAATTACTCTAGTAGATCGCAGCAGACTCGGTAGGAGGAAAGGGGGTCTAGATATCGATCATACTTGTTTATAAGTCGGCGGAAGTTAAACCTACTGAAAGGAGGTCAACACCTATTTGTGACAGCGATGAACACAGGCAACAAAGCGAAGACCAACCAGTGTTGGAATGTAAGCAGACGGGCTACCCATTGTGAGGTGTCGGAAAGAGCCTCAGGACTGATCATTAAATCACCCGCGGAACACTTTCAGCAGCAGAAGCAGAGAACAGACGGCAGAATCAGCGGAAGCAGCCCTTTCCTGTTCGCATTCTGCGGCGGCACAGACGTGCTCTGTGTTGGCACGCAGGCCTTCTTCCGCATCTTACTTTCGTTTCTTCTGTTAGTTTTTGGCGCATTGCTTTCTCAGTAATGCCTACCGCCTACCTACCTATCAGTCATATTCTTATGAATCAGTTGTTGATGATCCGTTTTCCATTTTTTTTTCAAATTATCACTTGCCTCTTCCTAACATATCAATACTACATATACAGATTAGATGCTCCATCTGCAATCTCCATCCCCCCCATAGCCCTCCGATGTCTGACGCTGCGTGGTTGCAGCTCCTCCAGACCGGCCGATGGAATCTGTATAGACCAAAAAAAAGCATCTTATATTCTATATAAATATCGCTTTCACTTAATCCTGTTGTATATTGTTATTCTATTAACCCTTGTGTACTCCTATAACCTCTAGTCTCTATTGACAAAATCATAACCTAACGAATATGCCCACACTCCTTGAGAGTATGACGACTTCCCCTCTTTGCGTTTAAATATGATGTATCAAACTCCGATCCTGTTCCTTAATCGATCCCTTTTCCAATCGTAGAATGAAATGTTATCTACGTTTCTTCTTTCCCTCCTCCCAACAATTCTCACATAAACCATTCTACATGAATAATGGCCGCACCGTATATATCTGTATTCCAGTTTTCCTGCCACGCCTTAATACTTATTCTCCGTAATAACAGATTTGGGAATTTTTTGTTCCGGCCCATTTGTTGTAAATTACTTATGGGACAGTAAAAATCTATCTTTTCTTTCCTTTTTAAAGCTTTTTTTGGCTAATTCATCAGCCTAGAGAGATTCATTACCTAGCTTACTCCTGCTGGCAACTGAGCACCCAGCCAGGAATCCAACTTATACGCCTACCTTGTAGGTCGCACGTAGACAGGCCATCCTAATGAAAGGAGATTCAGACTCACGCACAATCAATTGTGAGGCTCTCTGTAGTACACTGAGTCAAACCGCAGGTGTTAATACACGAAGAGACGGGTATGTCCAGGATTATGACTACTCTGGTCCGGTTTGGACCATCCTCTCACCCATGTTAATCCTATGTTTAATAGCGACGCTTTGTCAGACACAGTATAAATTGACAATTTAGATGTTAATCGTTTAGTTAATGATATTGTTAAAAAACTCTGGGAATTATAACTCTCCTGATTCCTGTAATCGCCTGATCTTTGATTCATTTGTTAGATCCATGTGCAGTATTACAACTGTGCATACTTGCAAAGACACTTTTACATGTAGGGATGTAGTAATTTTGCACTTAATTATACCCATTTCCTACGTTTTCTTATCTAATATTCCTACACGTGCAACCCTCAGCAAATAATCACATTTCGGAAACCTCTAACCCATAAAGGTGACACAAAACTACAGCTCATATTAGCCAATCTGATATTTTTTCCTGAGCTAACACTGATTTATCTTCCAATCCATATCCACTCTCTTTAGTTAAAGTATTCCCAAACAAATTGAGATTGAAAACATCTTTCGCTATACTAATTCTCCAATGGTCCAAAAAACCAAAGACAATTTAAACTCTCCGTAATTTCAATGGCATTTTATTCGCTTCTAGACTAATAATGCATTGACTGGTGTTTGTGTTGTAACTGCTCGCTGAGCATATTCTAAGAGATCTATTATGGAATTCTAGCTAGTTTTGTTTTTACTAACAATGATTCTGATGGCTGACCAGTAAATCATGCATCCATAATCACCTGTCGATCTTATGCAGGCCTGATAAATTTGTTCATCATTGAGTCTCTTTCTGTTACTCCCCATTCTTTCACCAGCTCATTGCCCCTCGATGACATTTAAGACCCTCCTACATTTTCTTAAATCCATTTTATCTATTTCCTGAATTCCAGTGTACAGTATATCACCCATCTAACCACATTCCTAAAAAATTAAAACGTTTTAACTAATATTAATAAGTAATTCAATATCCTTAAAATCTTTCTTCTTGCCCTACTCGAAATATCATATAACTAATCATACTTGTATTTACATGTGTTTAAAAACTTCCATTCTATAACACACACTCAATTCTTTCCACCTTTTTTATTGTTTTTTTTAATAGCTGTTTGCATACCTGAAAATCACTTGACTGTGTATTTCGACCCTCTCCTCCAGCAAACAGCCCCGTCATCCAGCACTGCATAAGTCGCACATCCCACACAACCAAAATCCTGCATTGTCAAAATAAATCATTAATATCCTAATATTAAAGAAGAATTGGTACTTATACACACTCCCGTGAGGAAAACAAAAAATAACCATGTCTGCCTATAAGAGTTCCAAATCGACTGATACAGTTCCCACTTGAACTCTACAACATGTTCTTTCAAACAAAAAAATGAGATAAGAACCAATTAGTACATATTTCCATCTATTCCTATCCTTTATACTTTAATTAATAGGCCCTTCTCTCCCATACCCCGTGTCGATACGCTTTTTCATATCAAAATACACTACTGCCATGATTTCTCTTGCATAGTCTTGTCTTTCGTCATACTTCATTACGATAACCTTGATTAATGCATCCATAGTTGTGAATCGTTTTTATCGCTCTAAATCCACATTGATACTTACTGAATTTGACCCATTTTCTCTAGATCATATGTTAATTCCTCTGAACTATAATCTTTTCCATTAGATTTACATAAGTTTGAAGTCCAGAGCAATTGGGTCCGATAACTTCCCACGGGTTTAGTGTAATCTTTTCCTGGCCGTTACCATAGGTAGTCCTACAGCTTTCTGTCCATATTTTTGGGTATAATTCCTTCCATATAATTTTATTAATATAACTAACATCAAGTCGGCTTTAGAGCAATATACTATCTTGACCAAGATGTTTTAATCATTTGTTATAAGACTTACCCTATTCAAACGCCAGGAGCGAGATATGAGTACATTTTTGTAGATGCACAAAGTCTTCCAGTTCTGTAAGCGTAAAAAACTCTATTATCCATACCGCTAGACTATTGGCTATTTCTTTTCTTCATTAATCTAGATTTTTGTCTAAAATTTCCTTTTTCCTTAGCTCGTATCTTCTCCATTATATTCTATTGCTCTTTCTAAAACCTTACCGAAACACTGTTTCGTTCTCGACTAATCTATACTGATTTTTCTTCTTGTAAATTAAAGACTGGTGTATTAGAGCCGAACTTCTTTCCTTTCCACCATAGTCCGTAACAATTTCCAATAATTTTATCCATCGTTAGTAAGTATTTTTCCTATAGAGTAGCAACAAAATTATCTCCATACGTCTCTCTTCGCATTTTTTTTTTATTCCTTTTTTTAATTATTATTTTCTTGTTTTAGCTCTTGCTATTTTATACTCTACCAAATTAGTCTCATACTCATATTTTCCTGAGTTGTTTAAATGCTATGTGATAGTCTTTCTTTAAATTGCAATTACTGCATTATGCTTCCCCCATGGGAATATTCTGATTTCTGCCCTGCTATTCAGTGAGGTGATAAAATAATGTTGCAGCTTCCTTATTAGATTTGCTACATTGTATCACAAAAAGTTCTACATGAATCTTCACCACCTGGAGTCTTTATGTATCATTCACATGCACTTACTAAGTGAACTTCCAATCTTGCCTTCTCATACAACCATTTCACTTCGATCGCTAAAACATTTCTGGGATATTTATATCCATTTTATTTTCCAGATACTGTAACACATGATCAACATCACCAACTGTGTTCTCCGACTATCCTTACTTTCACTCACATCAATCAAGCAAATCATTTGATATTACATCGTAAAATCTATACTTGCTACGTATTCTGTCCGCTTGTTAACAGTATACTCTACGATCATTCTCCTGTGTTTACAACCCTACTATCCGATCTTCACCAGAGCGTTCAAAGTACCTTCCACCATTATACTCTCATATTTTTACTTCCTCTACGCCATGAATGAGCACTTAAAAATCACCACACATAATTCTTTGTCTCTTTCCTTATCATGTTCAAAACAACTTATTGAAATCTTTTACCATGGGTTGTATAAATTATATATACAAATTGAGTCCCTCTCTAAAAATACAATTTCCAACTACAAACCAAAACACTACCATAGGAGTTTTTACCCGACAACTAATCTATGGAAGTAAACATAATGCCCAAATGTTTTTGAATTAAAAAAGCTTGTTGAATTACGCAAACTAATTGACAAATATACATTGCATAACCGTACTTGTGCAGGCACTTATGTCATAAACGCGGAACATAGATCGGTTGTTAGTCCAGCTTTGCATTATTATGGGAATGAAATTCACATGGTAGTAAATTTAACGCATGAATAATTTCAATTAAAAAACATTTTTTCAAACAGATTTTTTATAATCAAAAAATATAAGAATCCATATTCACCTTCAGATTTCACTCCAAAATATTTCGATCTGTTTTAAAAAGTACAACCTATAATATTCAACAAACAAAGTTTCAGTCCATTTTTATTTCGCTTTACAAATCGCTTCCACAAATCAGCGGTTCGCATCGGGTAAACGAAGGCAAATCAGTAGATACCGAGCATAATCTATCTGCTGTAAATCGTGTCACCAGCGGAGGTTAAGAGCATCTTGGGGACAGCATCAAACCAATAGGAGACTGAGAGGCCTCATAAAACGATTCATTTGTCGAAATGGCCCGAAGCGTGAGTACAAGTTATGATTTTATTATGGTCAGTATAAGGTATTTATATGCGGAAATGATTAAGATTACGACCCAAATCATGGTTTACTCAAGTGGTCTAAGTGTTCATACATTTCACCGATTACAACAAGTGTGTTTTGTTTTACTGCAAGGTGATCCTGTGTTCAATATAAATACCAGATTATCTGCCTTGTTTTATTTTTTATATTTTTAGTTTTTATTTTTAGTAAACCCACTATAATACGCTGAACTAGAGAGTGTATTGTTTGATTATGCCACTAAGGACAGGATACTAAATAGCCACCATTTTTATGAATCAGCAACATTAAATCCAACCACAACTCGCAATTTATAACCAGTAACATCTGCATTGTAAATTGTACAAAAACGTTACATTATTCTACCCCACTATATCAAGTTAATCCCGTCTGTTTAATAAATAGGACTATGTCTTGCTATGTCCAGGTCCAAGGGCCATACATGCATACACACAGAGAGAACAGTACTGTACTGAAGTGTTATGCAAATTAGATGTTTTATAAGAGAAATCTGCTTTATATATTTATATATATAAGGGGTGTAACGGTACACAAACATGACGGTTCGGTACGTACCTCGATATCGAAGTCTCAGTCAGCTATGCAGTAGAGTATACACAGGGAGCACTTTCCTGCACATTACTATAATATTAAAGGGATAGTTCACCCAAAAAATTCCGTCATCATTTACTC
>NC_056605.1:955112-955406 GCF_018340385.1 Cyprinus carpio
CCCAAACTATTAAATTCAGTTGCCTTTTTTATTTTTAGATTTAATAATCAACACTCAGATAAATACTAAAAAGAAAAACATGTAAATTGCACTTAAGGCAGGTTTTGATAAATTTTTAGTCAAAATAATAATCATTGTTATATAGCTCAACAGGTTTAGTCTTTTTGTTTCTTAATCTAATTTTCTTGATTTTTTGCGAGTATCATGCTTTTATTGTTCATGTTTCAATCATGTTTTTCCACGATTGAAGCACTGGCTGTAAGATTACATGTATGCATAGATTGTCTGTCTTCT
>NC_056605.1:956736-956852 GCF_018340385.1 Cyprinus carpio
TACAGCAGATGAGATTATGCTCGGTAATCTACTGATTTTCCTGCTGTTCCCGGATGTGAAACGCTGAATTTACTGTCGAATTTGAACCGCTGAATTTGTGGAAGCGAATTTGTAAG
>NC_056605.1:957260-957340 GCF_018340385.1 Cyprinus carpio
CGTAATGCTTGATAAGGCAGCGTTTGTGAGCTCAGCGCTGCTTTACAGCCGTTACCGGAGAATCCGCTACCTCTCCCGCT
>NC_056605.1:957452-957529 GCF_018340385.1 Cyprinus carpio
CGAAGCCCTTACCTGGACATAGCAGAGACAAGTCCTATTTAATTAAAAGATGGAGATTAACTGATAGAAATGTAACT